>NW_028125486.1:0-227068 GCF_965194825.1 Balaenoptera physalus | reverse complement strand
TTGCGTGGAAGTGCCCTATGCTCTCTAAGCTGTGTTTTTTAGATGTTTCAGGACACACCGTACACTTCTCCAGAGGGGCTGTTGGCAATTTACATCACGCCCATCAGTGTAGCAAGGCTCCCATTTCTCCATGGCCTGTCCTGCATTTCTGGTTTGACACTTTTTTCAGCATGGCCCTTTTGACCGATGGGAAGCGAGACTTCTTTGTAGCGCTGATTTGCCTTTCCAGGTTGCTTGGTTGGCCAAAAAGGGCGTATGCGTTTTTTCCTGAATATATTCAGGAAAAAACGCATACGCCCTTTTTGGCCAAGGGCATCATTGTCAAAGTTTTGCCGCTTTTCATGTGCTGTAAAGGCGATTCGAATCTACCTCCTGAAATCTGTTTCCTGCAATTCTGCCTTGATTTCAAATCCTCTTCTTTGCCTTCCCTCAATATATTTGTGGACGAGAGTTATCATTTATAACTCTGCAGGTTTGTGAATTGCAGTGCCCTGAAGCTCCATTTTACAAGTCGCTTTTTTGGGAGCCGGCCGCAAAAGCGCAGGATGGCTTCAGGCCCTGTTCTGGTTCCGGGGGGCAGGCTGAGCCTGTGGTTAATTCTTCTTCCTGATGGGAAAATAGAGTGACCTGTGCCTGTCCCAACACCAAGAGCTAGTCTCTCATTGGTTCCCCGTCTTCCCGTTCATCCTCAGGACAAATTGCAACCTGTACGGAACAGGAGGTTAAAGGTGCTGATGCTCCAAGTAGGGAGATTGCTAGTAAAGTGGCTGGAATGGCGAACCCGAGCACAAGGAGATGAGAAATGAGGTGCGTTTTAGAAACCTTTCCCCATCACACGGTGTACCATCTTCTGGGTTTCTCATGCATGTTTTTGATGTAGGAAGATGCCCTTGAACCTGGAGATTTGGGACCCATGCGATGGGTAGCACGCAGTATTACTTTAAAGGGTCTGCGTTTGCTCACCCAACCTCACCAAACCTCTCAGCCCCAAGAGTGTCCACCCTTATGTCTCATCCAGCTGTGGGTCTAGATATGGTCAATCCAGGTTGCATCACAGCCCCTGAACGAATTGTGTAAGAATTTCTCTCTCTTTCCCTGTCTTTGTTTCATGGGTTTTTAAAAGTAATTTATTTTTATAATGGAGTTTAGCTGCTTTTCACGGCTGTGTTTAGGCCGCTTTACACCCACTTGACACACTAACAGAGAGATATCAATACATAGGTTTTAAGATTATTACTAGTCAGATATATTCTTGTGCGGTGAATCGGGCGTGTGAAGTCCAGTTCTCTGAGCAAGGAGTAGGTCTTGTCTATTACATATTGGGTTTATGGAACGGTATCTGAGCTAATTTGAAACTCTTGTTTTATGTATCACCCCACCTCACCTTTCCCGTTAAGCAGCCATAGTGTGATTTCTGCATGTGTGACTCTGTTCTGTTTTGTAATTCAGTTCAAGTGTAACGGTTTTTACATTCCCTCTATAAGTGACACCTTATGAGAAGTGTCCTTTTCTGTGTGACTTATTTCACTTAGAATCGTCTTACCTAAATCCACTCATCATGCTGCTACTAGCCTTATGACATTGATTTCATGGCTGAGTGATATTCCATTGTACATAAGGACCACAACTTTTTTATCCATTTTTCGCTTTCCTGGGATATTTAAGGTGGAAGGAAGTGGAGGTCCTTGTCAACAGAGCAGCCCTAAACTTTGGGGTGCTTGTGTCTTGCTGATTTTCAATTTTCCCACTTTATCCCCCCATGCGTGGAAGTGCCCTATGCTCTCTAAGCTGTGTTTTTTAGATGTTTCAGGACACACCGTACACTTCTCCAGAGTGGCTGTTGGCAATTTACATCCCGCCCATCAGTGTAGCAAGGCTCCCATTTCTCCATGGCCTGTCCTGCATTTCTGGTTTTGACACTTTTTTCAGCATGGCCCTTTTGACCGATGGGAAGCGAGACTTCTTTGTAGCGCTGATTTGCCTTTCCAGGTTGCTTGGTTGGCCAAAAAGGGCGTATGCGTTTTTTCCTGAATATATTCAGGAAAAAACGCATACGCCCTTTTTGGCCAAGGGCATCATTGTCAAAGTTTTGCCGCTTTTCATGTGCTGTAAAGGCGATTCGAATCTACCTCCTGAAATCTGTTTCCTGCAATTCTGCCTTGATTTCAAATCCTCTTCTTTGCCTTCCCTCAATATATTTGTGGACGAGAGTTATCATTTATAACTCTGCAGGTTTGTGAATTGCAGTGCCCTGAAGCTCCATTTTACAAGTCGCTTTTTTGGGAGCCGGCCGCAAAAGCGCAGGATGGCTTCAGGCCCTGTTCTGGTTCCGGGGGGCAGGCTGAGCCTGTGGTTAATTCTTCTTCCTGATGGGAAAATAGAGTGACCTGTGCCTGTCCCAACACCAAGAGCTAGTCTCTCATTGGTTCCCCGTCTTCCCGTTCATCCTCAGGACAAATTGCAACCTGTACGGAACAGGAGGTTAAAGGTGCTGATGCTCCAAGTAGGGAGATTGCTAGTAAAGTGGCTGGAATGGCGAACCCGAGCACAAGGAGATGAGAAATGAGGTGCGTTTTAGAAACCTTTCCCCATCACACGGTGTACCATCTTCTGGGTTTCTCATGCATGTTTTTGATGTAGGAAGATGCCCTTGAACCTGGAGATTTGGGACCCATGCGATGGGTAGCACGCAGTATTACTTTAAAGGGTCTGCGTTTGCTCACCCAACCTCACCAAACCTCTCAGCCCCAAGAGTGTCCACCCTTATGTCTCATCCAGCTGTGGGTCTAGATATGGTCAATCCAGGTTGCATCACAGCCCCTGAACGAATTGTGTAAGAATTTCTCTCTCTTTCCCTGTCTTTGTTTCATGGGTTTTTAAAAGTAATTTATTTTTCTAATGGAGTTTAGCTGCTTTTCACGGCTGTGTTTAGGCCGCTTTACACCCACTTGACACACTAACAGAGAGATATCAATACATAGGTTTTAAGATTATTACTAGTCAGATATATTCTTGTGCGGTGAATCGGGCGTGTGAAGTCCAGTTCTCTGAGCAAGGAGTAGGTCTTGTCTATTACATATTGGGTTTATGGAACGGTATCTGAGCTAATTTGAAACTCTTGTTTTATGTATCACCCCACCTCACCTTTCCCGTTAAGCAGCCATAGTGTGTTTTCTGCATGTGTGACTCTGTTCTGTTTTGTAATTCAGTTCAAGTGTAACGGTTTTTACATTCCCTCTATAAGTGACACCTTATGAGAAGTGTCCTTTTCTGTGTGACTTATTTCACTTAGAATCGTCTTACCTAAATCCACTCATCATGCTGCTACTAGCCTTATGACATTGATTTCATGGCTGAGTGATATTCCATTGTACATAAGGACCACAACTTTTTTATCCATTTTTCGCTTTCCTGGGATATTTAAGGTGGAAGGAAGTGGAGGTCCTTGTCAACAGAGCAGCCCTAAACTTTGGGGTGCTTGTGTCTTGCTGATTTTCAATTTTCCCACTTTATCCCCCCATGCGTGGAAGTGCCCTATGCTCTCTAAGCTGTGTTTTTTAGATGTTTCAGGACACACCGTACACTTCTCCAGAGTGGCTGTTGGCAATTTACATCCCGCCCATCAGTGTAGCAAGGCTCCCATTTCTCCATGGCCTGTCCTGCATTTCTGGTTTTGACACTTTTTTCAGCATGGCCCTTTTGACCGATGGGAAGCGAGACTTCTTTGTAGCGCTGATTTGCCTTTCCAGGTTGCTTGGTTGGCCAAAAAGGGCGTATGCGTTTTTTCCTGAATATATTCAGGACAAAACGCATACGCCCTTTTTGGCCAAGGGCATCATTGTCAACGTTTTTCCGCTTTTCATGTGCTTTAAAGGCGATTCGAATCTACCTCCTGAAATCTGTTTCCTGCAATTCTGCCTTGATTTCAAATCCTCTTCTTTGCCTTCCCTCAATATATTTGTGGACGAGAGTTATCATTTATAACTCTGCAGGTTTGTGAATTGCAGTGCCCAGAAGCTCCATTTTACAAGTCGCTTTTTTGGGAGCCGGCCGCAAAAGCGCAGGATGGCTTTAGGCCCTGTTCTGGTTCCGGGGGGCAGGCTGAGCCTGTGGTTAATTCTTCTTCCTGATGGGAAAATAGAGTGACCTGTGCCTGTCCCAACACCAAGAGCTAGTCTCTCATTGGTTCCCCGTCTTCCCGTTCATCCTCAGGACAAATTGCAACCTGTACGGAACAGGAGGTTAAAGGTGCTGATGCTCCAAGTAGGGAGATTGCTAGTAAAGTGGCTGGAATGGCGAACCCGAGCACAAGGAGATGAGAAATGAGGTGCGTTTTAGAAACCTTACCCCATCACACGGTGTACCATCTTCTGGGTTTCTCATGCATGTTTTCGATGTAGGAAGATGCCCTTGAACCTGGAGATTTGGGACCCATGCGATGGGTAGCACGCAGTATTACTTTAAAGGGTCTGCGTTTGCTCACCCAACCTCACCAAACCTCTCAGCCCCAAGAGTGTCCACCCTTATGTCTCATCCAGCTGTGGGTCTAGATATGGTCAATCCAGGTTGCATCACAGCCCCTGAACGAATTGTGTAAGAATTTCTCTCTCTTTCCCTGTCTTTGTTTCATGGGTTTTTAAAAGTAATTTATTTTTATAATGGGGTTTAGCTGCTTTTCACGGCTGTGTTTAGGCCGCTTTACACCCACTTGACACACTAACAGAGAGATATCAATACATAGGTTTTAAGATTATTACTAGTCAGATATATTCTTGTGCGGTGAATCGGGCGTGTTGAGTCCAGTTCTCTGAGCAAGGAGTAGGTCTTGTCTATTACATATTGGGTTTATGGAATGGTATCTGAGCTAATTTGAAACTCTTGTTTTATGTATCACCCCACCTCACCTTTCCCGTTAAGCAGCCATAGTGTGTTTTCTGCATGTGTGACTCTGTTCTGTTTTGTAATTCAGTTCAAGTGTAACGGTTTTTACATTCCCTCTATAAGTGACACCTTATGAGAAGTGTCCTTTTCTGTGTGACTTATTTCACTTAGAATCGTCTTACCTAAATCCACTCATCATGCTGCTACTAGCCTTATGACATTGATTTCATGGCTGAGTGATATTCCATTGTACATAAGGACCACAACTTTTTTATCCATTTTTCGCTTTCCTGGGATATTTAAGGTGGAATGAAGTGGAGGTCCTTGTCAACAGAGCATCCCTAAACTTTGGGGTGCTTGTGTCTTGCTGATTTTCAATTTTCCCACTTTATCCCCCCTTGCGTGGAAGTGCCCTATGCTCTCTAAGCTGTGTTTTTTAGATGTTTCAGGACACACCGTACACTTCTCCAGAGGGGCTGTTGGCAATTTACATCACGCCCATCAGTGTAGCAAGGCTCCCATTTCTCCATGGCCTGTCCTGCATTTCTGGTTTTGACACTTTTTTCAGCATGGCCCTTTTGACCGATGGGAAGCGAGACTTCTTTGTAGCGCTGATTTGCCTTTCCAGGTTGCTTGGTTGGCCAAAAAGGGCGTATGCGTTTTTTCCTGAATATATTCAGGAAAAAACGCATACGCCCTTTTTGGCCAAGGGCATCATTGTCAAAGTTTTGCCGCTTTTCATGTGCTGTAAAGGCGATTCGAATCTACCTCCTGAAATCTGTTTCCTGCAATTCTGCCTTGATTTCAAATCCTCTTCTTTGCCTTCCCTCAATATATTTGTGGACGAGAGTTATCATTTATAACTCTGCAGGTTTGTGAATTGCAGTGCCCTGAAGCTCCATTTTACAAGTCGCTTTTTTGGGAGCCGGCCGCAAAAGCGCAGGATGGCTTCAGGCCCTGTTCTGGTTCCGGGGGGCAGGCTGAGCCTGTGGTTAATTCTTCTTCCTGATGGGAAAATAGAGTGACCTGTGCCTGTCCCAACACCAAGAGCTAGTCTCTCATTGGTTCCCCGTCTTCCCGTTCATCCTCAGGACAAATTGCAACCTGTACGGAACAGGAGGTTAAAGGTGCTGATGCTCCAAGTAGGGAGATTGCTAGTAAAGTGGCTGGAATGGCGAACCCGAGCACAAGGAGATGAGAAATGAGGTGCGTTTTAGAAACCTTTCCCCATCACACGGTGTACCATCTTCTGGGTTTCTCATGCATGTTTTTGATGTAGGAAGATGCCCTTGAACCTGGAGATTTGGGACCCATGCGATGGGTAGCACGCAGTATTACTTTAAAGGGTCTGCGTTTGCTCACCCAACCTCACCAAACCTCTCAGCCCCAAGAGTGTCCACCCTTATGTCTCATCCAGCTGTGGGTCTAGATATGGTCAATCCAGGTTGCATCACAGCCCCTGAACGAATTGTGTAAGAATTTCTCTCTCTTTCCCTGTCTTTGTTTCATGGGTTTTTAAAAGTAATTTATTTTTATAATGGAGTTTAGCTGCTTTTCACGGCTGTGTTTAGGCCGCTTTACACCCACTTGACACACTAACAGAGAGATATCAATACATAGGTTTTAAGATTATTACTAGTCAGATATATTCTTGTGCGGTGAATCGGGCGTGTGAAGTCCAGTTCTCTGAGCAAGGAGTAGGTCTTGTCTATTACATATTGGGTTTATGGAACGGTATCTGAGCTAATTTGAAACTCTTGTTTTATGTATCACCCCACCTCACCTTTCCCGTTAAGCAGCCATAGTGTGTTTTCTGCATGTGTGACTCTGTTCTGTTTTGTAATTCAGTTCAAGTGTAACGGTTTTTACATTCCCTCTATAAGTGACACCTTATGAGAAGTGTCCTTTTCTGTGTGACTTATTTCACTTAGAATCGTCTTACCTAAATCCACTCATCATGCTGCTACTAGCCTTATGACATTGATTTCATGGCTGAGTGATATTCCATTGTACATAAGGACCACAACTTTTTTATCCATTTTTCGCTTTCCTGGGATATTTAAGGTGGAAGGAAGTGGAGGTCCTTGTCAACAGAGCAGCCCTAAACTTTGGGGTGCTTGTGTCTTGCTGATTTTCAATTTTCCCACTTTATCCCCCCATGCGTGGAAGTGCCCTATGCTCTCTAAGCTGTGTTTTTTAGATGTTTCAGGACACACCGTACACTTCTCCAGAGTGGCTGTTGGCAATTTACATCCCGCCCATCAGTGTAGCAAGGCTCCCATTTCTCCATGGCCTGTCCTGCATTTCTGGTTTTGACACTTTTTTCAGCATGGCCCTTTTGACCGATGGGAAGCGAGACTTCTTTGTAGCGCTGATTTGCCTTTCCAGGTTGCTTGGTTGGCCAAAAAGGGCGTATGCGTTTTTTCCTGAATATATTCAGGAAAAAACGCATACGCCCTTTTTGGCCAAGGGCATCATTGTCAAAGTTTTGCCGCTTTTCATGTGCTGTAAAGGCGATTCGAATCTACCTCCTGAAATCTGTTTCCTGCAATTCTGCCTTGATTTCAAATCCTCTTCTTTGCCTTCCCTCAATATATTTGTGGACGAGAGTTATCATTTATAACTCTGCAGGTTTGTGAATTGCAGTGCCCTGAAGCTCCATTTTACAAGTCGCTTTTTTGGGAGCCGGCCGCAAAAGCGCAGGATGGCTTCAGGCCCTGTTCTGGTTCCGGGGGGCAGGCTGAGCCTGTGGTTAATTCTTCTTCCTGATGGGAAAATAGAGTGACCTGTGCCTGTCCCAACACCAAGAGCTAGTCTCTCATTGGTTCCCCGTCTTCCCGTTCATCCTCAGGACAAATTGCAACCTGTACGGAACAGGAGGTTAAAGGTGCTGATGCTCCAAGTAGGGAGATTGCTAGTAAAGTGGCTGGAATGGCGAACCCGAGCACAAGGAGATGAGAAATGAGGTGCGTTTTAGAAACCTTTCCCCATCACACGGTGTACCATCTTCTGGGTTTCTCATGCATGTTTTTGATGTAGGAAGATGCCCTTGAACCTGGAGATTTGGGACCCATGCGATGGGTAGCACGCAGTATTACTTTAAAGGGTCTGCGTTTGCTCACCCAACCTCACCAAACCTCTCAGCCCCAAGAGTGTCCACCCTTATGTCTCATCCAGCTGTGGGTCTAGATATGGTCAATCCAGGTTGCATCACAGCCCCTGAACGAATTGTGTAAGAATTTCTCTCTCTTTCCCTGTCTTTGTTTCATGGGTTTTTAAAAGTAATTTATTTTTCTAATGGAGTTTAGCTGCTTTTCACGGCTGTGTTTAGGCCGCTTTACACCCACTTGACACACTAACAGAGAGATATCAATACATAGGTTTTAAGATTATTACTAGTCAGATATATTCTTGTGCGGTGAATCGGGCGTGTGAAGTCCAGTTCTCTGAGCAAGGAGTAGGTCTTGTCTATTACATATTGGGTTTATGGAACGGTATCTGAGCTAATTTGAAACTCTTGTTTTATGTATCACCCCACCTCACCTTTCCCGTTAAGCAGCCATAGTGTGTTTTCTGCATGTGTGACTCTGTTCTGTTTTGTAATTCAGTTCAAGTGTAACGGTTTTTACATTCCCTCTATAAGTGACACCTTATGAGAAGTGTCCTTTTCTGTGTGACTTATTTCACTTAGAATCGTCTTACCTAAATCCACTCATCATGCTGCTACTAGCCTTATGACATTGATTTCATGGCTGAGTGATATTCCATTGTACATAAGGACCACAACTTTTTTATCCATTTTTCGCTTTCCTGGGATATTTAAGGTGGAAGGAAGTGGAGGTCCTTGTCAACAGAGCAGCCCTAAACTTTGGGGTGCTTGTGTCTTGCTGATTTTCAATTTTCCCACTTTATCCCCCCATGCGTGGAAGTGCCCTATGCTCTCTAAGCTGTGTTTTTTAGATGTTTCAGGACACACCGTACACTTCTCCAGAGTGGCTGTTGGCAATTTACATCCCGCCCATCAGTGTAGCAAGGCTCCCATTTCTCCATGGCCTGTCCTGCATTTCTGGTTTTGACACTTTTTTCAGCATGGCCCTTTTGACCGATGGGAAGCGAGACTTCTTTGTAGCGCTGATTTGCCTTTCCAGGTTGCTTGGTTGGCCAAAAAGGGCGTATGCGTTTTTTCCTGAATATATTCAGGACAAAACGCATACGCCCTTTTTGGCCAAGGGCATCATTGTCAACGTTTTTCCGCTTTTCATGTGCTTTAAAGGCGATTCGAATCTACCTCCTGAAATCTGTTTCCTGCAATTCTGCCTTGATTTCAAATCCTCTTCTTTGCCTTCCCTCAATATATTTGTGGACGAGAGTTATCATTTATAACTCTGCAGGTTTGTGAATTGCAGTGCCCAGAAGCTCCATTTTACAAGTCGCTTTTTTGGGAGCCGGCCGCAAAAGCGCAGGATGGCTTTAGGCCCTGTTCTGGTTCCGGGGGGCAGGCTGAGCCTGTGGTTAATTCTTCTTCCTGATGGGAAAATAGAGTGACCTGTGCCTGTCCCAACACCAAGAGCTAGTCTCTCATTGGTTCCCCGTCTTCCCGTTCATCCTCAGGACAAATTGCAACCTGTACGGAACAGGAGGTTAAAGGTGCTGATGCTCCAAGTAGGGAGATTGCTAGTAAAGTGGCTGGAATGGCGAACCCGAGCACAAGGAGATGAGAAATGAGGTGCGTTTTAGAAACCTTACCCCATCACACGGTGTACCATCTTCTGGGTTTCTCATGCATGTTTTCGATGTAGGAAGATGCCCTTGAACCTGGAGATTTGGGACCCATGCGATGGGTAGCACGCAGTATTACTTTAAAGGGTCTGCGTTTGCTCACCCAACCTCACCAAACCTCTCAGCCCCAAGAGTGTCCACCCTTATGTCTCATCCAGCTGTGGGTCTAGATATGGTCAATCCAGGTTGCATCACAGCCCCTGAACGAATTGTGTAAGAATTTCTCTCTCTTTCCCTGTCTTTGTTTCATGGGTTTTTAAAAGTAATTTATTTTTATAATGGGGTTTAGCTGCTTTTCACGGCTGTGTTTAGGCCGCTTTACACCCACTTGACACACTAACAGAGAGATATCAATACATAGGTTTTAAGATTATTACTAGTCAGATATATTCTTGTGCGGTGAATCGGGCGTGTTGAGTCCAGTTCTCTGAGCAAGGAGTAGGTCTTGTCTATTACATATTGGGTTTATGGAATGGTATCTGAGCTAATTTGAAACTCTTGTTTTATGTATCACCCCACCTCACCTTTCCCGTTAAGCAGCCATAGTGTGTTTTCTGCATGTGTGACTCTGTTCTGTTTTGTAATTCAGTTCAAGTGTAACGGTTTTTACATTCCCTCTATAAGTGACACCTTATGAGAAGTGTCCTTTTCTGTGTGACTTATTTCACTTAGAATCGTCTTACCTAAATCCACTCATCATGCTGCTACTAGCCTTATGACATTGATTTCATGGCTGAGTGATATTCCATTGTACATAAGGACCACAACTTTTTTATCCATTTTTCGCTTTCCTGGGATATTTAAGGTGGAATGAAGTGGAGGTCCTTGTCAACAGAGCATCCCTAAACTTTGGGGTGCTTGTGTCTTGCTGATTTTCAATTTTCCCACTTTATCCCCCCTTGCGTGGAAGTGCCCTATGCTCTCTAAGCTGTGTTTTTTAGATGTTTCAGGACACACCGTACACTTCTCCAGAGGGGCTGTTGGCAATTTACATCACGCCCATCAGTGTAGCAAGGCTCCCATTTCTCCATGGCCTGTCCTGCATTTCTGGTTTTGACACTTTTTTCAGCATGGCCCTTTTGACCGATGGGAAGCGAGACTTCTTTGTAGCGCTGATTTGCCTTTCCAGGTTGCTTGGTTGGCCAAAAAGGGCGTATGCGTTTTTTCCTGAATATATTCAGGAAAAAACGCATACGCCCTTTTTGGCCAAGGGCATCATTGTCAAAGTTTTGCCGCTTTTCATGTGCTGTAAAGGCGATTCGAATCTACCTCCTGAAATCTGTTTCCTGCAATTCTGCCTTGATTTCAAATCCTCTTCTTTGCCTTCCCTCAATATATTTGTGGACGAGAGTTATCATTTATAACTCTGCAGGTTTGTGAATTGCAGTGCCCTGAAGCTCCATTTTACAAGTCGCTTTTTTGGGAGCCGGCCGCAAAAGCGCAGGATGGCTTCAGGCCCTGTTCTGGTTCCGGGGGGCAGGCTGAGCCTGTGGTTAATTCTTCTTCCTGATGGGAAAATAGAGTGACCTGTGCCTGTCCCAACACCAAGAGCTAGTCTCTCATTGGTTCCCCGTCTTCCCGTTCATCCTCAGGACAAATTGCAACCTGTACGGAACAGGAGGTTAAAGGTGCTGATGCTCCAAGTAGGGAGATTGCTAGTAAAGTGGCTGGAATGGCGAACCCGAGCACAAGGAGATGAGAAATGAGGTGCGTTTTAGAAACCTTTCCCCATCACACGGTGTACCATCTTCTGGGTTTCTCATGCATGTTTTTGATGTAGGAAGATGCCCTTGAACCTGGAGATTTGGGACCCATGCGATGGGTAGCACGCAGTATTACTTTAAAGGGTCTGCGTTTGCTCACCCAACCTCACCAAACCTCTCAGCCCCAAGAGTGTCCACCCTTATGTCTCATCCAGCTGTGGGTCTAGATATGGTCAATCCAGGTTGCATCACAGCCCCTGAACGAATTGTGTAAGAATTTCTCTCTCTTTCCCTGTCTTTGTTTCATGGGTTTTTAAAAGTAATTTATTTTTATAATGGAGTTTAGCTGCTTTTCACGGCTGTGTTTAGGCCGCTTTACACCCACTTGACACACTAACAGAGAGATATCAATACATAGGTTTTAAGATTATTACTAGTCAGATATATTCTTGTGCGGTGAATCGGGCGTGTGAAGTCCAGTTCTCTGAGCAAGGAGTAGGTCTTGTCTATTACATATTGGGTTTATGGAACGGTATCTGAGCTAATTTGAAACTCTTGTTTTATGTATCACCCCACCTCACCTTTCCCGTTAAGCAGCCATAGTGTGTTTTCTGCATGTGTGACTCTGTTCTGTTTTGTAATTCAGTTCAAGTGTAACGGTTTTTACATTCCCTCTATAAGTGACACCTTATGAGAAGTGTCCTTTTCTGTGTGACTTATTTCACTTAGAATCGTCTTACCTAAATCCACTCATCATGCTGCTACTAGCCTTATGACATTGATTTCATGGCTGAGTGATATTCCATTGTACATAAGGACCACAACTTTTTTATCCATTTTTCGCTTTCCTGGGATATTTAAGGTGGAAGGAAGTGGAGGTCCTTGTCAACAGAGCAGCCCTAAACTTTGGGGTGCTTGTGTCTTGCTGATTTTCAATTTTCCCACTTTATCCCCCCATGCGTGGAAGTGCCCTATGCTCTCTAAGCTGTGTTTTTTAGATGTTTCAGGACACACCGTACACTTCTCCAGAGTGGCTGTTGGCAATTTACATCCCGCCCATCAGTGTAGCAAGGCTCCCATTTCTCCATGGCCTGTCCTGCATTTCTGGTTTTGACACTTTTTTCAGCATGGCCCTTTTGACCGATGGGAAGCGAGACTTCTTTGTAGCGCTGATTTGCCTTTCCAGGTTGCTTGGTTGGCCAAAAAGGGCGTATGCGTTTTTTCCTGAATATATTCAGGACAAAACGCATACGCCCTTTTTGGCCAAGGGCATCATTGTCAACGTTTTTCCGCTTTTCATGTGCTTTAAAGGCGATTCGAATCTACCTCCTGAAATCTGTTTCCTGCAATTCTGCCTTGATTTCAAATCCTCTTCTTTGCCTTCCCTCAATATATTTGTGGACGAGAGTTATCATTTATAACTCTGCAGGTTTGTGAATTGCAGTGCCCAGAAGCTCCATTTTACAAGTCGCTTTTTTGGGAGCCGGCCGCAAAAGCGCAGGATGGCTTTAGGCCCTGTTCTGGTTCCGGGGGGCAGGCTGAGCCTGTGGTTAATTCTTCTTCCTGATGGGAAAATAGAGTGACCTGTGCCTGTCCCAACACCAAGAGCTAGTCTCTCATTGGTTCCCCGTCTTCCCGTTCATCCTCAGGACAAATTGCAACCTGTACGGAACAGGAGGTTAAAGGTGCTGATGCTCCAAGTAGGGAGATTGCTAGTAAAGTGGCTGGAATGGCGAACCCGAGCACAAGGAGATGAGAAATGAGGTGCGTTTTAGAAACCTTACCCCATCACACGGTGTACCATCTTCTGGGTTTCTCATGCATGTTTTCGATGTAGGAAGATGCCCTTGAACCTGGAGATTTGGGACCCATGCGATGGGTAGCACGCAGTATTACTTTAAAGGGTCTGCGTTTGCTCACCCAACCTCACCAAACCTCTCAGCCCCAAGAGTGTCCACCCTTATGTCTCATCCAGCTGTGGGTCTAGATATGGTCAATCCAGGTTGCATCACAGCCCCTGAACGAATTGTGTAAGAATTTCTCTCTCTTTCCCTGTCTTTGTTTCATGGGTTTTTAAAAGTAATTTATTTTTATAATGGGGTTTAGCTGCTTTTCACGGCTGTGTTTAGGCCGCTTTACACCCACTTGACACACTAACAGAGAGATATCAATACATAGGTTTTAAGATTATTACTAGTCAGATATATTCTTGTGCGGTGAATCGGGCGTGTTGAGTCCAGTTCTCTGAGCAAGGAGTAGGTCTTGTCTATTACATATTGGGTTTATGGAATGGTATCTGAGCTAATTTGAAACTCTTGTTTTATGTATCACCCCACCTCACCTTTCCCGTTAAGCAGCCATAGTGTGTTTTCTGCATGTGTGACTCTGTTCTGTTTTGTAATTCAGTTCAAGTGTAACGGTTTTTACATTCCCTCTATAAGTGACACCTTATGAGAAGTGTCCTTTTCTGTGTGACTTATTTCACTTAGAATCGTCTTACCTAAATCCACTCATCATGCTGCTACTAGCCTTATGACATTGATTTCATGGCTGAGTGATATTCCATTGTACATAAGGACCACAACTTTTTTATCCATTTTTCGCTTTCCTGGGATATTTAAGGTGGAATGAAGTGGAGGTCCTTGTCAACAGAGCATCCCTAAACTTTGGGGTGCTTGTGTCTTGCTGATTTTCAATTTTCCCACTTTATCCCCCCTTGCGTGGAAGTGCCCTATGCTCTCTAAGCTGTGTTTTTTAGATGTTTCAGGACACACCGTACACTTCTCCAGAGGGGCTGTTGGCAATTTACATCACGCCCATCAGTGTAGCAAGGCTCCCATTTCTCCATGGCCTGTCCTGCATTTCTGGTTTTGACACTTTTTTCAGCATGGCCCTTTTGACCGATGGGAAGCGAGACTTCTTTGTAGCGCTGATTTGCCTTTCCAGGTTCCTTGGTTGGCCAAAAAGGGCGTATGCGTTTTTTCCTGAATATATTCAGGAAAAAACGCATACGCCCTTTTTGGCCAAGGGCATCATTGTCAACGTTTTGCCGCTTTTCATGTGCTTTAAAGGCGATTCGAATCTACCTCCTGAAATCTGTTTCCTGCAATTCTGCCTTGATTTCAAATCCTCTTCTTTGCCTTCCCTCAATATATTTGTGGACGAGAGTTACCATTTATAACTCTGCAGGTTTGTGAATTGCAGTGCCCTGAAGCTCCATTTTACAAGTCGCATTTTTGGGAGCCGCCCGCAAAAGCGCAGGATGGCTTCAGGCCCTGTTCTGGTTCCGGGGGGCAGGCTGAGCCTGTGGTTAATTCTTCTTCCTGATGGGAAAATAGAGTGACCTGTGCCTGTCCCAACACCAAGAGCTAGTCTCTCATTGGTTCCCCGTCTTCCCGTTCATCCTCAGGACAAATTGCAACCTGTACGGAACAGGAGGTTAAAGGTGCTGATGCTCCAAGTAGGGAGATTGCTAGTAAAGTGGCTGGAATGGCGAACCCGAGCACAAGGAGATGAGAAATGAGGTGCGTTTTAGAAACCTTTCCCCATCACACGGTGTACCATCTTCTGGGTTTCTCATGCATGTTTTCGATGTAGGAAGATGCCCTTGAACCTGGAGATTTGGGACCCATGCGATGGGTAGCACGCAGTATTACTTTAAAGGGTCTGCGTTTGCTCACCCAACCTCACCAAACCTCTCAGCCCCAAGAGTGTCCACCCTTATGTCTCATCCAGCTGTGGGTCTAGATATGGTCAATCCAGGTTGCATCACAGCCCCTGAACGAATTGTGTAAGAATTTCTCTCTCTTTCCCTGTCTTTGTTTCATGGGTTTTTAAAAGTAATTTATTTTTATAATGGGGTTTAGCTGCTTTTCACGGCTGTGTTTAGGCCGCTTTACACCCACTTGACACACTAACAGAGAGATATCAATACATAGGTTTTAAGATTATTACTAGTCAGATATATTCTTGTGCGGTGAATCGGGCGTGTTGAGTCCAGTTCTCTGAGCAAGGAGTAGGTCTTGTCTATTACATATTGGGTTTATGGAACGGTATCTGAGCTAATTTGAAACTCTTGTTTTATGTATCACCCCACCTCACCTTTCCCGTTAAGCAGCCATAGTGTGTTTTCTGCATGTGTGACTCTGTTCTGTTTTGTAATTCAGTTCAAGTGTAACGGTTTTTACATTCCCTCTATAAGTGACACCTTATGAGAAGTGTCCTTTTCTGTGTGACTTATTTCACTTAGAATCGTCTTACCTAAATCCACTCATCATGCTGCTACTAGCCTTATGACATTGATTTCATGGCTGAGTGATATTCCATTGTACATAAGGACCACAACTTTTTTATCCATTTTTCGCTTTCCTGGGATATTTAAGGTGGAAGGAAGTGGAGGTCCTTGTCAACAGAGCAGCCCTAAACTTTGGGGTGCTTGTGTCTTGCTGATTTTCAATTTTCCCACTTTATCCCCCCATGCGTGGAAGTGCCCTATGCTCTCTAAGCTGTGTTTTTTAGATGTTTCAGGACACACCGTACACTTCTCCAGAGTGGCTGTTGGCAATTTACATCCCGCCCATCAGTGTAGCAAGGCTCCCATTTCTCCATGGCCTGTCCTGCATTTCTGGTTTTGACACTTTTTTCAGCATGGCCCTTTTGACCGATGGGAAGCGAGACTTCTTTGTAGCGCTGATTTGCCTTTCCAGGTTGCTTGGTTGGCCAAAAAGGGCGTATGCGTTTTTTCCTGAATATATTCAGGACAAAACGCATACGCCCTTTTTGGCCAAGGGCATCATTGTCAAAGTTTTGCCGCTTTTCATGTGCTGTAAAGGCGATTCGAATCTACCTCCTGAAATCTGTTTCCTGCAATTCTGCCTTGATTTCAAATCCTCTTCTTTGCCTTCCCTCAATATATTTGTGGACGAGAGTTATCATTTATAACTCTGCAGGTTTGTGAATTGCAGTGCCCTGAAGCTCCATTTTACAAGTCGCTTTTTTGGGAGCCGGCCGCAAAAGCGCAGGATGGCTTCAGGCACTGTTCTGGTTCCGGGGGGCAGGCTGAGCCTGTGGTTAATTCTTCTTCCTGATGGGAAAATAGAGTGACCTGTGCCTGTCCCAACACCAAGAGCTAGTCTCTCATTGGTTCCCCGTCTTCCCGTTCATCCTCAGGACAAATTGCAACCTGTACGGAACAGGAGGTTAAAGGTGCTGATGCTCCAAGTAGGGAGATTGCTAGTAAAGTGGCTGGAATGGCGAACCCGAGCACAAGGAGATGAGAAATGAGGTGCGTTTTAGAAACCTTTCCCCATCACACGGTGTACCATCTTCTGGGTTTCTCATGCATGTTTTTGATGTAGGAAGATGCCCTTGAACCTGGAGATTTGGGACCCATGCGATGGGTAGCACGCAGTATTACTTTAAAGGGTCTGCGTTTGCTCACCCAACCTCACCAAACCTCTCAGCCCCAAGAGTGTCCACCCTTATGTCTCATCCAGCTGTGGGTCTAGATATGGTCAATCCAGGTTGCATCACAGCCCCTGAACGAATTGTGTAAGAATTTCTCTCTCTTTCCCTGTCTTTGTTTCATGGGTTTTTAAAAGTAATTTATTTTTATAATGGGGTTTAGCTGCTTTTCACGGCTGTGTTTAGGCCGCTTTACACCCACTTGACACACTAACAGAGAGATATCAATACATAGGTTTTAAGATTATTACTAGTCAGATATATTCTTGTGCGGTGAATCGGGCGTGTGAAGTCCAGTTCTCTGAGCAAGGAGTAGGTCTTGTCTATTACATATTGGGTTTATGGAACGGTATCTGAGCTAATTTGAAACTCTTGTTTTATGTATCACCCCACCTCACCTTTCCCGTTAAGCAGCCATAGTGTGTTTTCTGCATGTGTGACTCTGTTCTGTTTTGTAATTCAGTTCAAGTGTAACGGTTTTTACATTCCCTCTATAAGTGACACCTTATGAGAAGTGTCCTTTTCTGTGTGACTTATTTCACTTAGAATCGTCTTACCTAAATCCACTCATCATGCTGCTACTAGCCTTATGACATTGATTTCATGGCTGAGTGATATTCCATTGTACATAAGGACCACAACTTTTTTATCCATTTTTCGCTTTCCTGGGATATTTAAGGTGGAAGGAAGTGGAGGTCCTTGTCAACAGAGCAGCCCTAAACTTTGGGGTGCTTGTGTCTTGCTGATTTTCAATTTTCCCACTTTATCCCCCCATGCGTGGAAGTGCCCTATGCTCTCTAAGCTGTGTTTTTTAGATGTTTCAGGACACACCGTACACTTCTCCAGAGTGGCTGTTGGCAATGTACATCCCGCCCATCAGTGTAGCAAGGCTCCCATTTCTCCATGGCCTGTCCTGCATTTCTGGTTTTGACACTTTTTTCAGCATGGCCCTTTTGACCGATGGGAAGCGAGACTTCTTTGTAGCGCTGATTTGCCTTTCCAGGTTGCTTGGTTGGCCAAAAAGGGCGTATGCGTTTTTTCCTGAATATATTCAGGACAAAACGCATACGCCCTTTTTGGCCAAGGGCATCATTGTCAACGTTTTTCCGCTTTTCATGTGCTTTAAAGGCGATTCGAATCTACCTCCTGAAATCTGTTTCCTGCAATTCTGCCTTGATTTCAAATCCTCTTCTTTGCCTTCCCTCAATATATTTGTGGACGAGAGTTATCATTTATAACTCTGCAGGTTTGTGAATTGCAGTGCCCAGAAGCTCCATTTTACAAGTCGCTTTTTTGGGAGCCGGCCGCAAAAGCGCAGGATGGCTTTAGGCCCTGTTCTGGTTCCGGGGGGCAGGCTGAGCCTGTGGTTAATTCTTCTTCCTGATGGGAAAATAGAGTGACCTGTGCCTGTCCCAACACCAAGAGCTAGTCTCTCATTGGTTCCCCGTCTTCCCGTTCATCCTCAGGACAAATTGCAACCTGTACGGAACAGGAGGTTAAAGGTGCTGATGCTCCAAGTAGGGAGATTGCTAGTAAAGTGGCTGGAATGGCGAACCCGAGCACAAGGAGATGAGAAATGAGGTGCGTTTTAGAAACCTTACCCCATCACACGGTGTACCATCTTCTGGGTTTCTCATGCATGTTTTCGATGTAGGAAGATGCCCTTGAACCTGGAGATTTGGGACCCATGCGATGGGTAGCACGCAGTATTACTTTAAAGGGTCTGCGTTTGCTCACCCAACCTCACCAAACCTCTCAGCCCCAAGAGTGTCCACCCTTATGTCTCATCCAGCTGTGGGTCTAGATATGGTCAATCCAGGTTGCATCACAGCCCCTGAACGAATTGTGTAAGAATTTCTCTCTCTTTCCCTGTCTTTGTTTCATGGGTTTTTAAAAGTAATTTATTTTTATAATGGGGTTTAGCTGCTTTTCACGGCTGTGTTTAGGCCGCTTTACACCCACTTGACACACTAACAGAGAGATATCAATACATAGGTTTTAAGATTATTACTAGTCAGATATATTCTTGTGCGGTGAATCGGGCGTGTTGAGTCCAGTTCTCTGAGCAAGGAGTAGGTCTTGTCTATTACATATTGGGTTTATGGAACGGTATCTGAGCTAATTTGAAACTCTTGTTTTATGTATCACCCCACCTCACCTTTCCCGTTAAGCAGCCATAGTGTGTTTTCTGCATGTGTGACTCTGTTCTGTTTTGTAATTCAGTTCAAGTGTAACGGTTTTTACATTCCCTCTATAAGTGACACCTTATGAGAAGTGTCCTTTTCTGTGTGACTTATTTCACTTAGAATCGTCTTACCTAAATCCACTCATCATGCTGCTACTAGCCTTATGACATTGATTTCATGGCTGAGTGATATTCCATTGTACATAAGGACCACAACTTTTTTATCCATTTTTCGCTTTCCTGGGATATTTAAGGTGGAAGGAAGTGGAGGTCCTTGTCAACAGAGCAGCCCTAAACTTTGGGGTGCTTGTGTCTTGCTGATTTTCAATTTTCCCACTTTATCCCCCCATGCGTGGAAGTGCCCTATGCTCTCTAAGCTGTGTTTTTTAGATGTTTCAGGACACACCGTACACTTCTCCAGAGTGGCTGTTGGCAATTTACATCCCGCCCATCAGTGTAGCAAGGCTCCCATTTCTCCATGGCCTGTCCTGCATTTCTGGTTTTGACACTTTTTTCAGCATGGCCCTTTTGACCGATGGGAAGCGAGACTTCTTTGTAGCGCTGATTTGCCTTTCCAGGTTGCTTGGTTGGCCAAAAAGGGCGTATGCGTTTTTTCCTGAATATATTCAGGAAAAAACGCATACGCCCTTTTTGGCCAAGGGCATCATTGTCAAAGTTTTGCCGCTTTTCATGTGCTGTAAAGGCGATTCGAATCTACCTCCTGAAATCTGTTTCCTGCAATTCTGCCTTGATTTCAAATCCTCTTCTTTGCCTTCCCTCAATATATTTGTGGACGAGAGTTATCATTTATAACTCTGCAGGTTTGTGAATTGCAGTGCCCTGAAGCTCCATTTTACAAGTCGCTTTTTTGGGAGCCGGCCGCAAAAGCGCAGGATGGCTTCAGGCCCTGTTCTGGTTCCGGGGGGCAGGCTGAGCCTGTGGTTAATTCTTCTTCCTGATGGGAAAATAGAGTGACCTGTGCCTGTCCCAACACCAAGAGCTAGTCTCTCATTGGTTCCCTGTCTTCCCGTTCATCCTCAGGACAAATTGCAACCTGTACGGAACAGGAGGTTAAAGGTGCTGATGCTCCAAGTAGGGAGATTGCTAGTAAAGTGGCTGGAATGGCGAACCCGAGCACAAGGAGATGAGAAATGAGGTGCGTTTTAGAAACCTTACCCCATCACACGGTGTACCATCTTCTGGGTTTCTCATGCATGTTTTCGATGTAGGAAGATGCCCTTGAACCTGGAGATTTGGGACCCATGCGATGGGTAGCACGCAGTATTACTTTAAAGGGTCTGCGTTTGCTCACCCAACCTCACCAAACCTCTCAGCCCCAAGAGTGTCCACCCTTATGTCTCATCCAGCTGTGGGTCTAGATATGGTCAATCCAGGTTGCATCACAGCCCCTGAACGAATTGTGTAAGAATTTCTCTCTCTTTCCCTGTCTTTGTTTCATGGGTTTTTAAAAGTAATTTATTTTTATAATGGGGTTTAGCTGCTTTTCACGGCTGTGTTTAGGCCGCTTTACACCCACTTGACACACTAACAGAGAGATATCAATACATAGGTTTTAAGATTATTACTAGTCAGATATATTCTTGTGCGGTGAATCGGGCGTGTTGAGTCCAGTTCTCTGAGCAAGGAGTAGGTCTTGTCTATTACATATTGGGTTTATGGAATGGTATCTGAGCTAATTTGAAACTCTTGTTTTATGTATCACCCCACCTCACCTTTCCCGTTAAGCAGCCATAGTGTGTTTTCTGCATGTGTGACTCTGTTCTGTTTTGTAATTCAGTTCAAGTGTAACGGTTTTTACATTCCCTCTATAAGTGACACCTTATGAGAAGTGTCCTTTTCTGTGTGACTTATTTCACTTAGAATCGTCTTACCTAAATCCACTCATCATGCTGCTACTAGCCTTATGACATTGATTTCATGGCTGAGTGATATTCCATTGTACATAAGGACCACAACTTTTTTATCCATTTTTCGCTTTCCTGGGATATTTAAGGTGGAAGGAAGTGGAGGTCCTTGTCAACAGAGCATCCCTAAACTTTGGGGTGCTTGTGTCTTGCTGATTTTCAATTTTCCCACTTTATCCCCCCTTGCGTGGAAGTGCCCTATGCTCTCTAAGCTGTGTTTTTTAGATGTTTCAGGACACACCGTACACTTCTCCAGAGGGGCTGTTGGCAATTTACATCACGCCCATCAGTGTAGCAAGGCTCCCATTTCTCCATGGCCTGTCCTGCATTTCTGGTTTTGACACTTTTTTCAGCATGGCCCTTTTGACCGATGGGAAGCGAGACTTCTTTGTAGCGCTGATTTGCCTTTCCAGGTTCCTTGGTTGGCCAAAAAGGGCGTATGCGTTTTTTCCTGAATATATTCAGGAAAAAACGCATACGCCCTTTTTGGCCAAGGGCATCATTGTCAACGTTTTGCCGCTTTTCATGTGCTTTAAAGGCGATTCGAATCTACCTCCTGAAATCTGTTTCCTGCAATTCTGCCTTGATTTCAAATCCTCTTCTTTGCCTTCCCTCAATATATTTGTGGACGAGAGTTACCATTTATAACTCTGCAGGTTTGTGAATTGCAGTGCCCTGAAGCTCCATTTTACAAGTCGCATTTTTGGGAGCCGCCCGCAAAAGCGCAGGATGGCTTCAGGCCCTGTTCTGGTTCCGGGGGGCAGGCTGAGCCTGTGGTTAATTCTTCTTCCTGATGGGAAAATAGAGTGACCTGTGCCTGTCCCAACACCAAGAGCTAGTCTCTCATTGGTTCCCCGTCTTCCCGTTCATCCTCAGGACAAATTGCAACCTGTACGGAACAGGAGGTTAAAGGTGCTGATGCTCCAAGTAGGGAGATTGCTAGTAAAGTGGCTGGAATGGCGAACCCGAGCACAAGGAGATGAGAAATGAGGTGCGTTTTAGAAACCTTTCCCCATCACACGGTGTACCATCTTCTGGGTTTCTCATGCATGTTTTCGATGTAGGAAGATGCCCTTGAACCTGGAGATTTGGGACCCATGCGATGGGTAGCACGCAGTATTACTTTAAAGGGTCTGCGTTTGCTCACCCAACCTCACCAAACCTCTCAGCCCCAAGAGTGTCCACCCTTATGTCTCATCCAGCTGTGGGTCTAGATATGGTCAATCCAGGTTGCATCACAGCCCCTGAACGAATTGTGTAAGAATTTCTCTCTCTTTCCCTGTCTTTGTTTCATGGGTTTTTAAAAGTAATTTATTTTTATAATGGGGTTTAGCTGCTTTTCACGGCTGTGTTTAGGCCGCTTTACACCCACTTGACACACTAACAGAGAGATATCAATACATAGGTTTTAAGATTATTACTAGTCAGATATATTCTTGTGCGGTGAATCGGGCGTGTTGAGTCCAGTTCTCTGAGCAAGGAGTAGGTCTTGTCTATTACATATTGGGTTTATGGAACGGTATCTGAGCTAATTTGAAACTCTTGTTTTATGTATCACCCCACCTCACCTTTCCCGTTAAGCAGCCATAGTGTGTTTTCTGCATGTGTGACTCTGTTCTGTTTTGTAATTCAGTTCAAGTGTAACGGTTTTTACATTCCCTCTATAAGTGACACCTTATGAGAAGTGTCCTTTTCTGTGTGACTTATTTCACTTAGAATCGTCTTACCTAAATCCACTCATCATGCTGCTACTAGCCTTATGACATTGATTTCATGGCTGAGTGATATTCCATTGTACATAAGGACCACAACTTTTTTATCCATTTTTCGCTTTCCTGGGATATTTAAGGTGGAAGGAAGTGGAGGTCCTTGTCAACAGAGCAGCCCTAAACTTTGGGGTGCTTGTGTCTTGCTGATTTTCAATTTTCCCACTTTATCCCCCCATGCGTGGAAGTGCCCTATGCTCTCTAAGCTGTGTTTTTTTAGATGTTTCAGGACACACCGTACACTTCTCCAGAGTGGCTGTTGGCAATTTACATCCCGCCCATCAGTGTAGCAAGGCTCCCATTTCTCCATGGCCTGTCCTGCATTTCTGGTTTTGACACTTTTTTCAGCATGGCCCTTTTGACCGATGGGAAGCGAGACTTCTTTGTAGCGCTGATTTGCCTTTCCAGGTTGCTTGGTTGGCCAAAAAGGGCGTATGCGTTTTTTCCTGAATATATTCAGGAAAAAACGCATACGCCCTTTTTGGCCAAGGGCATCATTGTCAAAGTTTTGCCGCTTTTCATGTACTGTAAAGGCGATTCGAATCTACCTCCTGAAATCTGTTTCCTGCAATTCTGCCTTGATTTCAAATCCTCTTCTTTGCCTTCCCTCAATATATTTGTGGACGAGAGTTATCATTTATAACTCTGCAGGTTTGTGAATTGCAGTGCCCTGAAGCTCCATTTTACAAGTCGCTTTTTTGGGAGCCGGCCGCAAAAGCGCAGGATGGCTTCAGGCCCTGTTCTGGTTCCGGGGGGCAGGCTGAGCCTGTGGTTAATTCTTCTTCCTGATGGGAAAATAGAGTGACCTGTGCCTGTCCCAACACCAAGAGCTAGTCTCTCATTGGTTCCCCGTCTTCCCGTTCATCCTCAGGACAAATTGCAACCTGTACGGAACAGGAGGTTAAAGGTGCTGATGCTCCAAGTAGGGAGATTGCTAGTAAAGTGGCTGGAATGGCGAACCCGAGCACAAGGAGATGAGAAATGAGGTGCGTTTTAGAAACCTTTCCCCATCACACGGTGTACCATCTTCTGGGTTTCTCATGCATGTTTTTGATGTAGGAAGATGCCCTTGAACCTGGAGATTTGGGACCCATGCGATGGGTAGCACGCAGTATTACTTTAAAGGGTCTGCGTTTGCTCACCCAACCTCACCAAACCTCTCAGCCCCAAGAGTGTCCACCCTTATGTCTCATCCAGCTGTGGGTCTAGATATGGTCAATCCAGGTTGCATCACAGCCCCTGAACGAATTGTGTAAGAATTTCTCTCTCTTTCCCTGTCTTTGTTTCATGGGTTTTTAAAAGTAATTTATTTTTATAATGGGGTTTAGCTGCTTTTCACGGCTGTGTTTAGGCCGCTTTACACCCACTTGACACACTAACAGAGAGATATCAATACATAGGTTTTAAGATTATTACTAGTCAGATATATTCTTGTGCGGTGAATCGGGCGTGTTGAGTCCAGTTCTCTGAGCAAGGAGTAGGTCTTGTCTATTACATATTGGGTTTATGGAACGGTATCTGAGCTAATTTGAAACTCTTGTTTTATGTATCACCCCACCTCACCTTTCCCGTTAAGCAGCCATAGTGTGTTTTCTGCATGTGTGACTCTGTTCTGTTTTGTAATTCAGTTCAAGTGTAACGGTTTTTACATTCCCTCTATAAGTGACACCTTATGAGAAGTGTCCTTTTCTGTGTGACTTATTTCACTTAGAATCGTCTTACCTAAATCCACTCATCATGCTGCTACTAGCCTTATGACATTGATTTCATGGCTGAGTGATATTCCATTGTACATAAGGACCACAACTTTTTTATCCATTTTTCGCTTTCCTGGGATATTTAAGGTGGAAGGAAGTGGAGGTCCTTGTCAACAGAGCAGCCCTAAACTTTGGGGTGCTTGTGTCTTGCTGATTTTCAATTTTCCCACTTTATCCCCCCATGCGTGGAAGTGCCCTATGCTCTCTAAGCTGTGTTTTTTAGATGTTTCAGGACACACCGTACACTTCTCCAGAGTGGCTGTTGGCAATTTACATCCCGCCCATCAGTGTAGCAAGGCTCCCATTTCTCCATGGCCTGTCCTGCATTTCTGGTTTTGACACTTTTTTCAGCATGGCCCTTTTGACCGATGGGAAGCGAGACTTCTTTGTAGCGCTGATTTGCCTTTCCAGGTTGCTTGGTTGGCCAAAAAGGGCGTATGCGTTTTTTCCTGAATATATTCAGGAAAAAACGCATACGCCCTTTTTGGCCAAGGGCATCATTGTCAAAGTTTTGCCGCTTTTCATGTGCTGTAAAGGCGATTCGAATCTACCTCCTGAAATCTGTTTCCTGCAATTCTGCCTTGATTTCAAATCCTCTTCTTTGCCTTCCCTCAATATATTTGTGGACGAGAGTTATCATTTATAACTCTGCAGGTTTGTGAATTGCAGTGCCCTGAAGCTCCATTTTACAAGTCGCTTTTTTGGGAGCCGGCCGCAAAAGCGCAGGATGGCTTCAGGCCCTGTTCTGGTTCCGGGGGGCAGGCTGAGCCTGTGGTTAATTCTTCTTCCTGATGGGAAAATAGAGTGACCTGTGCCTGTCCCAACACCAAGAGCTAGTCTCTCATTGGTTCCCTGTCTTCCCGTTCATCCTCAGGACAAATTGCAACCTGTACGGAACAGGAGGTTAAAGGTGCTGATGCTCCAAGTAGGGAGATTGCTAGTAAAGTGGCTGGAATGGCGAACCCGAGCACAAGGAGATGAGAAATGAGGTGCGTTTTAGAAACCTTTCCCCATCACACGGTGTACCATCTTCTGGGTTTCTCATGCATGTTTTTGATGTAGGAAGATGCCCTTGAACCTGGAGATTTGGGACCCATGCGATGGGTAGCACGCAGTATTACTTTAAAGGGTCTGCGTTTGCTCACCCAACCTCACCAAACCTCTCAGCCCCAAGAGTGTCCACCCTTATGTCTCATCCAGCTGTGGGTCTAGATATGGTCAATCCAGGTTGCATCACAGCCCCTGAACGAATTGTGTAAGAATTTCTCTCTCTTTCCCTGTCTTTGTTTCATGGGTTTTTAAAAGTAATTTATTTTTATAATGGGGTTTAGCTGCTTTTCACGGCTGTGTTTAGGCCGCTTTACACCCACTTGACACACTAACAGAGAGATATCAATACATAGGTTTTAAGATTATTACTAGTCAGATATATTCTTGTGCGGTGAATCGGGCGTGTGAAGTCCAGTTCTCTGAGCAAGGAGTAGGTCTTGTCTATTACATATTGGGTTTATGGAACGGTATCTGAGCTAATTTGAAACTCTTGTTTTATGTATCACCCCACCTCACCTTTCCCGTTAAGCAGCCATAGTGTGTTTTCTGCATGTGTGACTCTGTTCTGTTTTGTAATTCAGTTCAAGTGTAACGGTTTTTACATTCCCTCTATAAGTGACACCTTATGAGAAGTGTCCTTTTCTGTGTGACTTATTTCACTTAGAATCGTCTTACCTAAATCCACTCATCATGCTGCTACTAGCCTTATGACATTGATTTCATGGCTGAGTGATATTCCATTGTACATAAGGACCACAACTTTTTTATCCATTTTTCGCTTTCCTGGGATATTTAAGGTGGAAGGAAGTGGAGGTCCTTGTCAACAGAGCAGCCCTAAACTTTGGGGTGCTTGTGTCTTGCTGATTTTCAATTTTCCCACTTTATCCCCCCATGCGTGGAAGTGCCCTATGCTCTCTAAGCTGTGTTTTTTAGATGTTTCAGGACACACCGTACACTTCTCCAGAGTGGCTGTTGGCAATTTACATCCCGCCCATCAGTGTAGCAAGGCTCCCATTTCTCCATGGCCTGTCCTGCATTTCTGGTTTTGACACTTTTTTCAGCATGGCCCTTTTGACCGATGGGAAGCGAGACTTCTTTGTAGCGCTGATTTGCCTTTCCAGGTTGCTTGGTTGGCCAAAAAGGGCGTATGCGTTTTTTCCTGAATATATTCAGGACAAAACGCATACGCCCTTTTTGGCCAAGGGCATCATTGTCAACGTTTTTCCGCTTTTCATGTGCTTTAAAGGCGATTCGAATCTACCTCCTGAAATCTGTTTCCTGCAATTCTGCCTTGATTTCAAATCCTCTTCTTTGCCTTCCCTCAATATATTTGTGGACGAGAGTTATCATTTATAACTCTGCAGGTTTGTGAATTGCAGTGCCCTGAAGCTCCATTTTACAAGTCGCTTTTTTGGGAGCCGGCCGCAAAAGCGCAGGATGGCTTCAGGCCCTGTTCTGGTTCCGGGGGGCAGGCTGAGCCTGTGGTTAATTCTTCTTCCTGATGGGAAAATAGAGTGACCTGTGCCTGTCCCAACACCAAGAGCTAGTCTCTCATTGGTTCCCCGTCTTCCCGTTCATCCTCAGGACAAATTGCAACCTGTACGGAACAGGAGGTTAAAGGTGCTGATGCTCCAAGTAGGGAGATTGCTAGTAAAGTGGCTGGAATGGCGAACCCGAGCACAAGGAGATGAGAAATGAGGTGCGTTTTAGAAACATTTCCCCATCACACGGTGTACCATCTTCTGGGTTTCTCATGCATGTTTTCGATGTAGGAAGATGCCCTTGAACCTGGAGATTTGGGACCCATGCGATGGGTAGCACGCAGTATTACTTTAAAGGGTCTGCGTTTGCTCACCCAACCTCACCAAACCTCTCAGCCCCAAGAGTGTCCACCCTTATGTCTCATCCAGCTGTGGGTCTAGATATGGTCAATCCAGGTTGCATCACAGCCCCTGAACGAATTTTTTAAGAATTTCTCTCTCTTTCCCTGTCTTTGTTTCATGGGTTTTTAAAAGTAATTTATTTTTATAATGGGGTTTAGCTGCTTTTCACGGCTGTGTTTATGCCGCTTTACACCCACTTGACACACTAACAGAGAGATATCAATACATAGGTTTTAAGATTATTACTAGTCAGATATATTCTTGTGCGGTGAATCGGGCGTGTTGAGTCCAGTTCTCTGAGCAAGGAGTAGGTCTTGTCTATTACATATTGGGTTTATGGAATGGTATCTGAGCTAATTTGAAACTCTTGTTTTATGTATCACCCCACCTCACCTTTCCCGTTAAGCAGCCATAGTGTGTTTTCTGCATGTGTGACTCTGTTCTGTTTTGTAATTCAGTTCAAGTGTAACGGTTTTTACATTCCCTCTATAAGTGACACCTTATGAGAAGTGTCCTTTTCTGTGTGACTTATTTCACTTAGAATCGTCTTACCTAAATCCACTCATCATGCTGCTACTAGCCTTATGACATTGATTTCATTGCTGAGTGATATTCCATTGTACATAAGGACCACAACTTTTTTATCCATTTTTCGCTTTCCTGGGATATTTAAGGTGGAATGAAGTGGAGGTCCTTGTCAACAGAGCAGCCCTAAACTTTGGGGTGCTTGTGTCTTGCTGATTTTCAATTTTCCCACTTTATCCCCCCATGCGTGGAAGTGCCCTATGCTCTCTAAGCTGTGCTTTTTAGATGTTTCAGGACACACCGTACACTTCTCCAGAGTGGCTGTTGGCAATTTACATCCCGCCCATCAGTGTAGCAAGGCTCCCATTTCTCCATGGCCTGTCCTGCATTTCTGGTTTTGACACTTTTTTCAGCATGGCCCTTTTGACCGATGGGAAGCGAGACTTCTTTGTAGCGCTGATTTGCCTTTCCAGGTTGCTTGGTTGGCCAAAAAGGGCGTATGCGTTTTTTCCTGAATATATTCCGGAAAAAACGCATACGCCCTTTTTGGCCAAGGGCATCATTGTCAACGTTTTGCCGCTTTTCATGTGCTTTAAAGGCGATTCGAATCTACCTCCTGAAATCTGTTTCCTGCAATTCTGCCTTGATTTCAAATCCTCTTCTTTGCCTTCCCTCAATATATTTGTGGACGAGAGTTATCATTTATAACTCTGCAGGTTTGTGAATTGCAGTGCCCAGAAGCTCCATTTTACAAGTCGCTTTTTTGGGAGCCGGCCGCAAAAGCGCAGGATGGCTTTAGGCCCTGTTCTGGTTCCGGGGGGCAGGCTGAGCCTGTGGTTAATTCTTCTTCCTGATGGGAAAATAGAGTGACCTGTGCCTGTCCCAACACCAAGAGCTAGTCTCTCATTGGTTCCCCGTCTTCCCGTTCATCCTCAGGACAAATTGCAACCTGTACGGAACAGGAGGTTAAAGGTGCTGATGCTCCAAGTAGGGAGATTGCTAGTAAAGTGGCTGGAATGGCGAACCCGAGCACAAGGAGATGAGAAATGAGGTGCGTTTTAGAAACCTTTCCCCATCACACGGTGTACCATCTTCTGGGTTTCTCATGCATGTTTTCGATGTAGGAAGATGCCCTTGAACCTGGAGATTTGGGACCCATGCGATGGGTAGCACGCAGTATTACTTTAAAGGGTCTGCGTTTGCTCACCCAACCTCACCAAACCTCTCAGCCCCAAGAGTGTCCACCCTTATGTCTCATCCAGCTGTGGGTCTAGATATGGTCAATCCAGGTTGCATCACAGCCCCTGAACGAATTGTGTAAGAATTTCTCTCTCTTTCCCTGTCTTTGTTTCATGGGTTTTTAAAAGTAATTTATTTTTATAATGGGGATTAGCTGCTTTTCACGGCTGTGTTTAGGCCGCTTTACACCCACTTGACACACTAACAGAGAGATATCAATACATAGGTTTTAAGATTATTACTAGTCAGATATATTCTTGTGCGGTGAATCGGGCGTGTTGAGTCCAGTTCTCTGAGCAAGGAGTAGGTCTTGTCTATTCCATATTGGGTTTATGGAATGGTATCTGAGCTAATTTGAAACTCTTGTTTTATGTATCACCCCACCTCACCTTTCCCGTTAAGCAGCCATAGTGTGTTTTCTGCATGTGTGACTCTGTTCTGTTTTGTAATTCAGTTCAAGTGTAACGGTTTTTACATTCCCTCTATAAGTGACACCTTATGAGAAGTGTCCTTTTCTGTGTGACTTATTTCACGTAGAATCGTCTTACCTAAATCCACTCATCATGCTGCTACTAGCCTTATGACATTGATTTCATGGCTGAGTGATATTCCATTGTACATAAGGACCACAACTTTTTTATCCATTTTTCGCTTTCCTGGGATATTTAAGGTGGAAGGAAGTGGAGGTCCTTGTCAACAGAGCAGCCCTAAACTTTGGGGTGCTTGTGTCTTGCTGATTTTCAATTTTCCCACTTTATCCCCCCATGCGTGGAAGTGCCCTATGCTCTCTAAGCTGTGTTTTTTAGATGTTTCAGGACACACCGTACACTTCTCCAGAGTGGCTGTTGGCAATTTACATCCCGCCCATCAGTGTAGCAAGGCCCCCATTTCTCCATGGCCTGTCCTGCATTTCTGGTTTTGACACTTTTTTCAGCATGGCCCTTTTGACCGATGGGAAGCGAGACTTCTTTGTAGCGCTGATTTGCCTTTCCAGGTTGCTTGGTTGGCCAAAAAGGGCGTATGCGTTTTTTCCTGAATATATTCAGGAAAAAACGCATATGCCCTTTTTGGCCAAGGGCATCATTGTCAACGTTTTGCCGCTTTTCATGTGCTTTAAAGGCGATTCGAATCTACCTCCTGAAATCTGTTTCCTGCAATTCTGCCTTGATTTCTAATCCTCTTCTTTGCCTTCCCTCAATATATTTGTGGACGAGAGTTACCATTTATAACTCTGCAGGTTTGTGAATTGCAGTGCCCTGAAGCTCCATTTTACAAGTCGCATTTTTGGGAGCCGCCCGCAAAAGCGCAGGATGGCTTCAGGCCCTGTTCTGGTTCCGGGGGGCAGGCTGAGCCTGTGGTTAATTCTTCTTCCTGATGGGAAAATAGAGTGACCTGTGCCTGTCCCAACACCAAGAGCTAGTCTCTCATTGGTTCCCCGTCTTCCCGTTCATCCTCAGGACAAATTGCAACCTGTACGGAACAGGAGGTTAAAGGTGCTGATGCTCCAAGTAGGGAGATTGCTAGTAAAGTGGCTGGAATGGCGAACCCGAGCACAAGGAGATGAGAAATGAGGTGCGTTTTAGAAACCTTTCCCCATCACACGGTGTACCATCTTCTGGGTTTCTCATGCATGTTTTCGATGTAGGAAGATGCCCTTGAACCTGGAGATTTGGGACCCATGCGATGGGTAGCACGCAGTATTACTTTAAAGGGTCTGCGTTTGCTCACCCAACCTCACCAAACCTCTCAGCCCCAAGAGTGTCCACCCTTATGTCTCATCCAGCTGTGGGTCTAGATATGGTCAATCCAGGTTGCATCACAGCCCCTGAACGAATTGTGTAAGAATTTCTCTCTCTTTCCCTGTCTTTGTTTCATGGGTTTTTAAAAGTAATTTATTTTTATAATGGGGTTTAGCTGCTTTTCACGGCTGTGTTTAGGCCGCTTTACACCCACTTGGCACACTAACAGAGAGATATCAATACATAGGTTTTAAGATTATTACTAGTCAGATATATTCTTGTGCGGTGAATCGGGCGTGTTGAGTCCAGTTCTCTGAGCAAGGAGTAGGTCTTGTCTATTCCATATTGGGTTTATGGAACGGTATCTGAGCTAATTTGAAACTCTTGTTTTATGTATCACCCCACCTCACCTTTCCCGTTAAGCAGCCATAGTGTGTTTTCTGCATGTGTGACTCTGTTCTGTTTTGTAATTCAGTTCAAGTGTAACGGTTTTTACATTCCCTCTATAAGTGACACCTTAAGAGAAGTGTCCTTTTCTGTGTGACTTATTTCACTTAGAATCGTCTTACCTAAATCCACTCATCATGCTGCTACTAGCCTTATGACATTGATTTCATGGCTGAGTGATATTCCATTGTACATAAGGACCACAACTTTTTTATCCATTTTTCGCTTTCCTGGGATATTTAAGGTGGAAGGAAGTGGAGGTCCTTGTCAACAGAGCAGCCCTAAACTTTGGGGTGCTTGTGTCTTGCTGATTTTCAATTTTCCCACTTTATCCCCCCATGCGTGGAAGTGCCCTATGCTCTCTAAGCTGTGTTTTTTAGATGTTTCAGGACACACCGTACACTTCTCCAGAGTGGCTGTTGGCAATTTACATCCCGCCCATCAGTGTAGCAAGGCTCCCATTTCTCCATGGCCTGTCCTGCATTTCTGGTTTTGACACTTTTTTCAGCATGGCCCTTTTGACCGATGGGAAGCGAGACTTCTTTGTAGCGCTGATTTGCCTTTCCAGGTTGCTTGGTTGGCCAAAAAGGGCGTATGCGTTTTTTCCTGAATATATTCAGGAAAAAACGCATACGCCCTTTTTGGCCACGGGCATCATTGTCAACGTTTTGCCGCTTTTCATGTGCTTTAAAGGCGATTCGAATCTACCTCCTGAAATCTGTTTCCTGCAATTCTGCCTTGATTTCAAATCCTCTTCTTTGCCTTCCCTCAATATATTTGTGGACGAGAGTTATCATTTATAACTCTGCAGGTTTGTGAATTGCAGTGCCCTGAAGCTCCATTTTACAAGTCGCTTTTTTGGAGCCGGCCGCAAAAGCGCAGGATGGCTTCAGGCCCTGTTCTGGTTCCGGGGGGCAGGCTGAGCCTGTGGTTAATTCTTCTTCCTGATGGGAAAATAGAGTGACCTGTGCCTGTCCCAACACCAAGAGCTAGTCTCTCATTGGTTCCCCGTCTTCCCGTTCATCCTCAGGACAAATTGCAACCTGTACGGAACAGGAGGTTAAAGGTGCTGATGCTCCAAGTAGGGAGATTGCTAGTAAAGTGGCTGGAATGGCGAACCCGAGCACAAGGAGATGAGAAATGAGGTGCGTTTTAGAAACCTTTCCCCATCACACGGTGTACCATCTTCTGGGTTTCTCATGCATGTTTTCGATGTAGGAAGATGCCCTTGAACCTGGAGATTTGGGACCCATGCGATGGGTAGCACGCAGTATTACTTTAAAGGGTCTGCGTTTGCTCACCCAACCTCACCAAACCTCTCAGCCCCAAGAGTGTCCACCCTTATGTCTCATCCAGCTGTGGGTCTAGATATGGTCAATCCAGGTTGCATCACAGCCCCTGAACGAATTGTGTAAGAATTTCTCTCTCTTTCCCTGTCTTTGTTTCATGGGTTTTTAAAAGTAATTTATTTTTATAATGGGGTTTAGCTGCTTTTCACGGCTGTGTTTAGGCCGCTTTACACCCACTTGACACACTAACAGAGAGATATCAATACATAGGTTTTAAGATTATTACTAGTCAGATATATTCTTGTGCGGTGAATCGGGCGTGTTGAGTCCAGTTCTCTGAGCAAGGAGTAGGTCTTGTCTATTACATATTGGGTTTATGGAATGGTATCTGAGCTAATTTGAAACTCTTGTTTTATGTATCACCCCACCTCACCTTTCCCGTTAAGCAGCCATAGTGTGTTTTCTGCATGTGTGACTCTGTTCTGTTTTGTAATTCAGTTCAAGTGTAACGGTTTTTACATTCCCTCTATAAGTGACACCTTATGAGAAGTGTCCTTTTCTGTGTGACTTATTTCACTTAGAATCGTCTTACCTAAATCCACTCATCATGCTGCTACTAGCCTTATGACATTGATTTCATGGCTGAGTGATATTCCATTGTACATAAGGACCACAACTTTTTTATCCATTTTTCGCTTTCCTGGGATATTTAAGGTGGAATGAAGTGGAGGTCCTTGTCAACAGAGCATCCCTAAACTTTGGGGTGCTTGTGTCTTGCTGATTTTCAATTTTCCCACTTTATCCCCCCTTGCGTGGAAGTGCCCTATGCTCTCTAAGCTGTGTTTTTTAGATGTTTCAGGACACACCGTACACTTCTCCAGAGGGACTGTTGGCAATTTACATCACGCCCATCAGTGTAGCAAGGCTCCCATTTCTCCATGGCCTGTCCTGCATTTCTGGTTTTGACACTTTTTTCAGCATGGCCCTTTTGACCGATGGGAAGCGAGACTTCTTTGTAGCGCTGATTTGCCTTTCCAGGTTCCTTGGTTGGCCAAAAAGGGCGTATGCGTTTTTTCCTGAATATATTCAGGAAAAAACGCATACGCCCTTTTTGGCCAAGGGCATCATTGTCAACGTTTTGCCGCTTTTCATGTGCTTTAAAGGCGATTCGAATCTACCTCCTGAAATCTGTTTCCTGCAATTCTGCCTTGATTTCAAATCCTCTTCTTTGCCTTCCCTCAATATATTTGTGGACGAGAGTTACCATTTATAACTCTGCAGGTTTGTGAATTGCAGTGCCCTGAAGCTCCATTTTACAAGTCGCATTTTTGGGAGCCGCCCGCAAAAGCGCAGGATGGCTTCAGGCCCTGTTCTGGTTCCGGGGGGCAGGCTGAGCCTGTGGTTAATTCTTCTTCCTGATGGGAAAATAGAGTGACCTGTGCCTGTCCCAACACCAAGAGCTAGTCTCTCATTGGTTCCCCGTCTTCCCGTTCATCCTCAGGACAAATTGCAACCTGTACGGAACAGGAGGTTAAAGGTGCTGATGCTCCAAGTAGGGAGATTGCTAGTAAAGTGGCTGGAATGGCGAACCCGAGCACAAGGAGATGAGAAATGAGGTGCGTTTTAGAAACCTTTCCCCATCACACGGTGTACCATCTTCTGGGTTTCTCATGCATGTTTTCGATGTAGGAAGATGCCCTTGAACCTGGAGATTTGGGACCCATGCGATGGGTAGCACGCAGTATTACTTTAAAGGGTCTGCGTTTGCTCACCCAACCTCACCAAACCTCTCAGCCCCAAGAGTGTCCACCCTTATGTCTCATCCAGCTGTGGGTCTAGATATGGTCAATCCAGGTTGCATCACAGCCCCTGAACGAATTGTGTAAGAATTTCTCTCTCTTTCCCTGTCTTTGTTTCATGGGTTTTTAAAAGTAATTTATTTTTATAATGGGGTTTAGCTGCTTTTCACGGCTGTGTTTAGGCCGCTTTACACCCACTTGACACACTAACAGAGAGATATCAATACATAGGTTTTAAGATTATTACTAGTCAGATATATTCTTGTGCGGTGAATCGGGCGTGTTGAGTCCAGTTCTCTGAGCAAGGAGTAGGTCTTGTCTATTACATATTGGGTTTATGGAACGGTATCTGAGCTAATTTGAAACTCTTGTTTTATGTATCACCCCACCTCACCTTTCCCGTTAAGCAGCCATAGTGTGTTTTCTGCATGTGTGACTCTGTTCTGTTTTGTAATTCAGTTCAAGTGTAACGGTTTTTACATTCCCTCTATAAGTGACACCTTATGAGAAGTGTCCTTTTCTGTGTGACTTATTTCACTTAGAATCGTCTTACCTAAATCCACTCATCATGCTGCTACTAGCCTTATGACATTGATTTCATGGCTGAGTGATATTCCATTGTACATAAGGACCACAACTTTTTTATCCATTTTTCGCTTTCCTGGGATATTTAAGGTGGAAGGAAGTGGAGGTCCTTGTCAACAGAGCAGCCCTAAACTTTGGGGTGCTTGTGTCTTGCTGATTTTCAATTTTCCCACTTTATCCCCCCATGCGTGGAAGTGCCCTATGCTCTCTAAGCTGTGTTTTTTAGATGTTTCAGGACACACCGTACACTTCTCCAGAGTGGCTGTTGGCAATTTACATCCCGCCCATCAGTGTAGCAAGGCCCCCATTTCTCCATGGCCTGTCCTGCATTTCTGGTTTTGACACTTTTTTCAGCATGGCCCTTTTGACCGATGGGAAGCGAGACTTCTTTGTAGCGCTGATTTGCCTTTCCAGGTTGCTTGGTTGGCCAAAAAGGGCGTATGCGTTTTTTCCTGAATATATTCAGGAAAAAACGCATACGCCCTTTTTGGCCAAGGGCATCATTGTCAACGTTTTGCCGCTTTTCATGTGCTTTAAAGGCGATTCGAATCTACCTCCTGAAATCTGTTTCCTGCAATTCTGCCTTGATTTCTAATCCTCTTCTTTGCCTTCCCTCAATATATTTGTGGACGAGAGTTACCATTTATAACTCTGCAGGTTTGTGAATTGCAGTGCCCTGAAGCTCCATTTTACAATTCGCATTTTTGGGAGCCGCCCGCAAAAGCGCAGGATGGCTTCAGGCCCTGTTCTGGTTCCGGGGGGCAGGCTGAGCCTGTGGTTAATTCTTCTTCCTGATGGGAAAATAGAGTGACCTGTGCCTGTCCCAACACCAAGAGCTAGTCTCTCATTGGTTCCCCGTCTTCCCGTTCATCCTCAGGACAAATTGCAACCTGTACGGAACAGGAGGTTAAAGGTGCTGATGCTCCAAGTAGGGAGATTGCTAGTAAAGTGGCTGGAATGGCGAACCCGAGCACAAGGAGATGAGAAATGAGGTGCGTTTTAGAAACCTTTCCCCATCACACGGTGTACCATCTTCTGGGTTTCTCATGCATGTTTTCGATGTAGGAAGATGCCCTTGAACCTGGAGATTTGGGACCCATGCGATGGGTAGCACGCAGTATTACTTTAAAGGGTCTGCGTTTGCTCACCCAACCTCACCAAACCTCTCAGCCCCAAGAGTGTCCACCCTTATGTCTCATCCAGCTGTGGGTCTAGATATGGTCAATCCAGGTTGCATCACAGCCCCTGAACGAATTGTGTAAGAATTTCTCTCTCTTTCCCTGTCTTTGTTTCATGGGTTTTTAAAAGTAATTTATTTTTATAATGGGGTTTAGCTGCTTTTCACGGCTGTGTTTAGGCCGCTTTACACCCACTTGACACACTAACAGAGAGATATCAATACATAGGTTTTAAGATTATTACTAGTCAGATATATTCTTGTGCGGTGAATCGGGCGTGTTGAGTCCAGTTCTCTGAGCAAGGAGTAGGTCTTGTCTATTCCATATTGGGTTTATGGAACGGTATCTGAGCTAATTTGAAACTCTTGTTTTATGTATCACCCCACCTCACCTTTCCCGTTAAGCAGCCATAGTGTGTTTTCTGCATGTGTGACTCTGTTCTGTTTTGTAATTCAGTTCAAGTGTAACGGTTTTTACATTCCCTCTATAAGTGACACCTTATGAGAAGTGTCCTTTTCTGTGTGACTTATTTCACTTAGAATCGTCTTACCTAAATCCACTCATCATGCTGCTACTAGCCTTATGACATTGATTTCATGGCTGAGTGATATTCCATTGTACATAAGGACCACAACTTTTTTATCCATTTTTCGCTTTCCTGGGATATTTAAGGTGGAAGGAAGTGGAGGTCCTTGTCAACAGAGCAGCCCTAAACTTTGGGGTGCTTGTGTCTTGCTGATTTTCAATTTTCCCACTTTATCCCCCCATGCGTGGAAGTGCCCTATGCTCTCTAAGCTGTGTTTTTTAGATGTTTCAGGACACACCGTACACTTCTCCAGAGTGGCTGTTGGCAATGTACATCCCGCCCATCAGTGTAGCAAGGCTCCCATTTCTCCATGGCCTGTCCTGCATTTCTGGTTTTGATACTTTTTTCAGCATGGCCCTTTTGACCGATGGGAAGCGAGACTTCTTTGTAGCGCTGATTTGCCTTTCCAGGTTGCTTGGTTGGCCAAAAAGGGCGTATGCGTTTTTTCCTGAATATATTCAGGAAAAAACGCATACGCCCTTTTTGGCCAAGGGCATCATTGTCAACGTTTTGCCGCTTTTCATGTGCTTTAAAGGCGATTCGAATCTACCTCCTGAAATCTGTTTCCTGCAATTCTGCCTTGATTTCAAATCCTCTTCTTTGCCTTCCCTCAATATATTTGTGGACGAGAGTTATCATTTATAACTCTGCAGGTTTGTGAATTGCAGTGCCCAGAAGCTCCATTTTACAAGTCGCTTTTTTGGGAGCCGACCGCAAAAGCGCAGGATGGCTTTAGGCCCTGTTCTGGTTCCGGGGGGCAGGCTGAGCCTGTGGTTAATTCTTCTTCCTGATGGGAAAATAGAGTGACCTGTGCCTGTCCCAACACCAAGAGCTAGTCTCTCATTGGTTCCCCGTCTTCCCGTTCATCCTCAGGACAAATTGCAACCTGTACGGAACAGGAGGTTAAAGGTGCTGATGCTCCAAGTAGGGAGATTGCTAGTAAAGTGGCTGGAATGGCGAACCCGAGCACAAGGAGATGAGAAATGAGGTGCGTTTTAGAAACCTTTCCCCATCACACGGTGTACCATCTTCTGGGTTTCTCATGCATGTTTTCGATGTAGGAAGATGCCCTTGAACCTGGAGATTTGGGACCCATGCGATGGGTAGCACGCAGTATTACTTTAAAGGGTCTGCGTTTGCTCACCCAACCTCACCAAACCTCTCAGCCCCAAGAGTGTCCACCCTTATGTCTCATCCAGCTGTGGGTCTAGATATGGTCAATCCAGGTTGCATCACAGCCCCTGAACGAATTGTGTAAGAATTTCTCTCTCTTTCCCTGTCTTTGATTCATGGGTTTTTAAAAGTAATTTATTTTTATAATGGGGTTTAGCTGCTTTTCACGGCTGTGTTTAGGCCGCTTTACACCCACTTGACACACTAACAGAGAGATATCAATACATAGGTTTTAAGATTATTACTAGTCAGATATATTCTTGTGCGGTGAATCGGGCGTGTTGAGTCCAGTTCTCTGAGCAAGGAGTAGGTCTTGTCTATTCCATATTGGGTTTATGGAACGGTATCTGAGCTAATTTGAAACTCTTGTTTTATGTATCACCCCACCTCACCTTTCCCGTTAAGCAGCCATAGTGTGTTTTCTGCATGTGTGACTCTGTTCTGTTTTGTAATTCAGTTCAAGTGTAACGGTTTTTACATTCCCTCTATAAGTGACACCTTATGAGAAGTGTCCTTTTCTGTGTGACTTATTTCACTTAGAATCGTCTTACCTAAATCCACTCATCATGCTGCTACTAGCCTTATGACATTGATTTCATGGCTGAGTGATATTCCATTGTACATAAGGACCACAACTTTTTTATCCATTTTTCGCTTTCCTGGGATATTTAAGGTGGAAGGAAGTGGAGGTCCTTGTCAACAGAGCAGCCCTAAACTTTGGGGTGCTTGTGTCTTGCTGATTTTCAATTTTCCCACTTTATCCCCCCATGCGTGGAAGTGCCCTATGCTCTCTAAGCTGTGTTTTTTAGATGTTTCAGGACACACCGTACACTTCTCCAGAGTGGCTGTTGGCAATTTACATCCCGCCCATCAGTGTAGCAAGGCTCCCATTTCTCCATGGCCTGTCCTGCATTTCTGGTTTTGACACTTTTTTCAGCATGGCCCTTTTGACCGATGGGAAGCGAGACTTCTTTGTAGCGCTGATTTGCCTTTCCAGGTTGCTTGGTTGGCCAAAAAGGGCGTATGCGTTTTTTCCTGAATATATTCAGGAAAAAACGCATACGCCCTTTTTGGCCAAGGGCATCATTGTCAACGTTTTGCCGCTTTTCATGTGCTGTAAAGGCGATTCGAATCTACCTCCTGAAATCTGTTTTCTGCAATTCTGCCTTGATTTCAAATCCTCTTCTTTGCCTTCCCTCAATATATTTGTGGACGAGAGTTATCATTTATAACTCTGCAGGTTTGTGAATTGCAGTGCCCTGAAGCTCCATTTTACAAGTCGCTTTTTTGGGAGCCGGCCGCAAAAGCGCAGGATGGCTTCAGGCCCTGTTCTGGTTCCGGGGGGCAGGCTGAGCCTGTGGTTAATTCTTCTTCCTGATGGGAAAATAGAGTGACCTGTGCCTGTCCCAACACCAAGAGCTAGTCTCTCATTGGTTCCCCGTCTTCCCGTTCATCCTCAGGACAAATTGCAACCTGTACGGAACAGGAGGTTAAAGGTGCTGATGCTCCAAGTAGGGAGATTGCTAGTAAAGTGGCTGGAATGGCGAACCCGAGCACAAGGAGATGAGAAATGAGGTGCGTTTTAGAAACCTTTCCCCATCACACGGTGTACCATCTTCTGGGTTTCTCATGCATGTTTTTGATGTAGGAAGATGCCCTTGAACCTGGAGATTTGGGACCCATGCGATGGGTAGCACGCAGTATTACTTTAAAGGGTCTGCGTTTGCTCACCCAACCTCACCAAACCTCTCAGCCCCAAGAGTGTCCACCCTTATGTCTCATCCAGCTGTGGGTCTAGATATGGTCAATCCAGGTTGCATCACAGCCCCTGAACGAATTGTGTAAGAATTTCTCTCTCTTTCCCTGTCTTTGTTTCATGGGTTTTTAAAAGTAATTTATTTTTATAATGGGGTTTAGCTGCTTTTCACGGCTGTGTTTAGGCCGCTTTACACCCACTTGACACACTAACAGAGAGATATCAATACATAGGTTTTAAGATTATTACTAGTCAGATATATTCTTGTGCGGTGAATCGGGCGTGTGAAGTCCAGTTCTCTGAGCAAGGAGTAGGTCTTGTCTATTACATATTGGGTTTATGGAACGGTATCTGAGCTAATTTGAAACTCTTGTTTTATGTATCACCCCACCTCACCTTTCCCGTTAAGCAGCCATAGTGTGTTTTCTGCATGTGTGACTCTGTTCTGTTTTGTAATTCAGTTCAAGTGTAACGGTTTTTACATTCCCTCTATAAGTGACACCTTATGAGAAGTGTCCTTTTCTGTGTGACTTATTTCACTTAGAATCGTCTTACCTAAATCCACTCATCATGCTGCTACTAGCCTTATGACATTGATTTCATGGCTGAGTGATATTCCATTGTACATAAGGACCACAACTTTTTTATCCATTTTTCGCTTTCCTGGGATATTTAAGGTGGAAGGAAGTGGAGGTCCTTGTCAACAGAGCAGCCCTAAACTTTGGGGTGCTTGTGTCTTGCTGATTTTCAATTTTCCCACTTTATCCCCCCATGCGTGGAAGTGCCCTATGCTCTCTAAGCTGTGTTTTTTAGATGTTTCAGGACACACCGTACACTTCTCCAGAGTGGCTGTTGGCAATTTACATCCCGCCCATCAGTGTAGCAAGGCTCCCATTTCTCCATGGCCTGTCCTGCATTTCTGGTTTTGACACTTTTTTCAGCATGGCCCTTTTGACCGATGGGAAGCGAGACTTCTTTGTAGCGCTGATTTGCCTTTCCAGGTTGCTTGGTTGGCCAAAAAGGGCGTATGCGTTTTTTCCTGAATATATTCAGGACAAAACGCATACGCCCTTTTTGGCCAAGGGCATCATTGTCAACGTTTTGCCGCTTTTCATGTGCTTTAAAGGCGATTCGAATCTACCTCCTGAAATCTGTTTCCTGCAATTCTGCCTTGATTTCAAATCCTCTTCTTTGCCTTCCCTCAATATATTTGTGGACGAGAGTTATCATTTATAACTCTGCAGGTTTGTGAATTGCAGTGCCCTGAAGCTCCATTTTACAAGTCGCTTTTTTGGGAGCCGGCCGCAAAAGCGCAGGATGGCTTCAGGCCCTGTTCTGGTTCCGGGGGGCAGGCTGAGCCTGTGGTTAATTCTTCTTCCTGATGGGAAAATAGAGTGACCTGTGCCTGTCCCAACACCAAGAGCTAGTCTCTCATTGGTTCCCCGTCTTCCCGTTCATCCTCAGGACAAATTGCAACCTGTACGGAACAGGAGGTTAAAGGTGCTGATGCTCCAAGTAGGGAGATTGCTAGTAAAGTGGCTGGAATGGCGAACCCGAGCACAAGGAGATGAGAAATGAGGTGCGTTTTAGAAACATTTCCCCATCACACGGTGTACCATCTTCTGGGTTTCTCATGCATGTTTTCGATGTAGGAAGATGCCCTTGAACCTGGAGATTTGGGACCCATGCGATGGGTAGCACGCAGTATTACTTTAAAGGGTCTGCGTTTGCTCACCCAACCTCACCAAACCTCTCAGCCCCAAGAGTGTCCACCCTTATGTCTCATCCAGCTGTGGGTCTAGATATGGTCAATCCAGGTTGCATCACAGCCCCTGAACGAATTGTGTAAGAATTTCTCTCTCTTTCCCTGTCTTTGTTTCATGGGTTTTTAAAAGTAATTTATTTCTATAATGGGGTTTAGCTGCTTTTCACGGCTGTGTTTATGCCGCTTTACACCCACTTGACACACTAACAGAGAGATATCAATACATAGGTTTTAAGATTATTACTAGTCAGATATATTCTTGTGCGGTGAATCGGGCGTGTTGAGTCCAGTTCTCTGAGCAAGGAGTAGGTCTTGTCTATTACATATTGGGTTTATGGAATGGTATCTGAGCTAATTTGAAACTCTTGTTTTATGTATCACCCCACCTCACCTTTCCCGTTAAGCAGCCATAGTGTGTTTTCTGCATGTGTGACTCTGTTCTGTTTTGTAATTCAGTTCAAGTGTAACGGTTTTTACATTCCCTCTATAAGTGACACCTTATGAGAAGTGTCCTTTTCTGTGTGACTTATTTCACTTAGAATCGTCTTACCTAAATCCACTCATCATGCTGCTACTAGCCTTATGACATTGATTTCATGGCTGAGTGATATTCCATTGTACATAAGGACCACAACTTTTTTATCCATTTTTCGCTTTCCTGGGATATTTAAGGTGGAAGGAAGTGGAGGTCCTTGTCAACAGAGCAGCCCTAAACTTTGGGGTGCTTGTGTCTTGCTGATTTTCAATTTTCCCACTTTATCCCCCCATGCGTGGAAGTGCCCTATGCTCTCTAAGCTGTGTTTTTTAGATGTTTCAGGACACACCGTACACTTCTCCAGAGTGGCTGTTGGCAATTTACATCCCGCCCATCAGTGTAGCAAGGCCCCCATTTCTCCATGGCCTGTCCTGCATTTCTGGTTTTGACACTTTTTTCAGCATGGCCCTTTTGACCGATGGGAAGCGAGACTTCTTTGTAGCGCTGATTTGCCTTTCCAGGTTGCTTGGTTGGCCAAAAAGGGCGTATGCGTTTTTTCCTGAATATATTCAGGAAAAAACGCATACGCCCTTTTTGGCCAAGGGCATCATTGTCAACGTTTTGCCGCTTTTCATGTGCTTTAAAGGCGATTCGAATCTACCTCCTGAAATCTGTTTCCTGCAATTCTGCCTTGATTTCTAATCCTCTTCTTTGCCTTCCCTCAATATATTTGTGGACGAGAGTTACCATTTATAACTCTGCAGGTTTGTGAATTGCAGTGCCCTGAAGCTCCATTTTACAAGTCGCATTTTTGGGAGCCGCCCGCAAAAGCGCAGGATGGCTTCAGGCCCTGTTCTGGTTCCGTGGGGCAGGCTGAGCCTGTGGTTAATTCTTCTTCCTGATGGGAAAATAGAGTGACCTGTGCCTGTCCCAACACCAAGAGCTAGTCTCTCATTGGTTCCCCGTCTTCCCGTTCATCCTCAGGACAAATTGCAACCTGTACGGAACAGGAGGTTAAAGGTGCTGATGCTCCAAGTAGGGAGATTGCTAGTAAAGTGGCTGGAATGGCGAACCCGAGCACAAGGAGATGAGAAATGAGGTGCGTTTTAGAAACCTTTCCCCATCACACGGTGTACCATCTTCTGGGTTTCTCATGCATGTTTTCGATGTAGGAAGATGCCCTTGAACCTGGAGATTTGGGACCCATGCGATGGGTAGCACGCAGTATTACTTTAAAGGGTCTGCGTTTGCTCACCCAACCTCACCAAACCTCTCAGCCCCAAGAGTGTCCACCCTTATGTCTCATCCAGCTGTGGGTCTAGATATGGTCAATCCAGGTTGCATCACAGCCCCTGAACGAATTGTGTAAGAATTTCTCTCTCTTTCCCTGTCTTTGTTTCATGGGTTTTTAAAAGTAATTTATTTTTATAATGGGGTTTAGCTGCTTTTCACGGCTGTGTTTAGGCCGCTTTACACCCACTTGACACACTAACAGAGAGATATCAATACATAGGTTTTAAGATTATTACTAGTCAGATATATTCTTGTGCGGTGAATCGGGCGTGTTGAGTCCAGTTCTCTGAGCAAGGAGTAGGTCTTGTCTATTACATATTGGGTTTATGGAACGGTATCTGAGCTAATTTGAAACTCTTGTTTTATGTATCACCCCACCTCACCTTTCCCGTTAAGCAGCCATAGTGTGTTTTCTGCATGTGTGACTCTGTTCTGTTTTGTAATTCAGTTCAAGTGTAACGGTTTTTACATTCCCTCTATAAGTGACACCTTATGAGAAGTGTCCTTTTCTGTGTGACTTATTTCACTTAGAATCGTCTTACCTAAATCCACTCATCATGCTGCTACTAGCCTTATGACATTGATTTCATGGCTGAGTGATATTCCATTGTACATAAGGACCACAACTTTTTTATCCATTTTTCGCTTTCCTGGGATATTTAAGGTGGAAGGAAGTGGAGGTCCTTGTCAACAGAGCAGCCCTAAACTTTGGGGTGCTTGTGTCTTGCTGATTTTCAATTTTCCCACTTTATCCCCCCATGCGTGGAAGTGCCCTATGCTCTCTAAGCTGTGTTTTTTAGATGTTTCAGGACACACCGTACACTTCTCCAGAGTGGCTGTTGGCAATTTACATCCCGCCCATCAGTGTAGCAAGGCCCCCATTTCTCCATGGCCTGTCCTGCATTTCTGGTTTTGACACTTTTTTCAGCATGGCCCTTTTGACCGATGGGAAGCGAGACTTCTTTGTAGCGCTGATTTGCCTTTCCAGGTTGCTTGGTTGGCCAAAAAGGGCGTATGCGTTTTTTCCTGAATATATTCAGGAAAAAACGCATACGCCCTTTTTGGCCAAGGGCATCATTGTCAACGTTTTGCCGCTTTTCATGTGCTTTAAAGGCGATTCGAATCTACCTCCTGAAATCTGTTTCCTGCAATTCTGCCTTGATTTCTAATCCTCTTCTTTGCCTTCCCTCAATATATTTGTGGACGAGAGTTACCATTTATAACTCTGCAGGTTTGTGAATTGCAGTGCCCTGAAGCTCCATTTTACAATTCGCATTTTTGGGAGCCGCCCGCAAAAGCGCAGGATGGCTTCAGGCCCTGTTCTGGTTCCGGGGGGCAGGCTGAGCCTGTGGTTAATTCTTCTTCCTGATGGGAAAATAGAGTGACCTGTGCCTGTCCCAACACCAAGAGCTAGTCTCTCATTGGTTCCCCGTCTTCCCGTTCATCCTCAGGACAAATTGCAACCTGTACGGAACAGGAGGTTAAAGGTGCTGATGCTCCAAGTAGGGAGATTGCTAGTAAAGTGGCTGGAATGGCGAACCCGAGCACAAGGAGATGAGAAATGAGGTGCGTTTTAGAAACCTTTCCCCATCACACGGTGTACCATCTTCTGGGTTTCTCATGCATGTTTTCGATGTAGGAAGATGCCCTTGAACCTGGAGATTTGGGACCCATGCGATGGGTAGCACGCAGTATTACTTTAAAGGGTCTGCGTTTGCTCACCCAACCTCACCAAACCTCTCAGCCCCAAGAGTGTCCACCCTTATGTCTCATCCAGCTGTGTGTCTAGATATGGTCAATCCAGGTTGCATCACAGCCCCTGAACGAATTGTGTAAGAATTTCTCTCTCTTTCCCTGTCTTTGTTTCATGGGTTTTTAAAAGTAATTTATTTTTATAATGGGGTTTAGCTGCTTTTCACGGCTGTGTTTAGGCCGCTTTACACCCACTTGACACACTAACAGAGAGATATCAATACATAGGTTTTAAGATTATTACTAGTCAGATATATTCTTGTGCGGTGAATCGGGCGTGTTGAGTCCAGTTCTCTGAGCAAGGAGTAGGTCTTGTCTATTCCATATTGGGTTTATGGAACGGTATCTGAGCTAATTTGAAACTCTTGTTTTATGTATCACCCCACCTCACCTTTCCCGTTAAGCAGCCATAGTGTGTTTTCTGCATGTGTGACTCTGTTCTGTTTTGTAATTCAGTTCAAGTGTAACGGTTTTTACATTCCCTCTATAAGTGACACCTTATGAGAAGTGTCCTTTTCTGTGTGACTTATTTCACTTAGAATCGTCTTACCTAAATCCACTCATCATGCTGCTACTAGCCTTATGACATTGATTTCATGGCTGAGTGATATTCCATTGTACATAAGGACCACAACTTTTTTATCCATTTTTCGCTTTCCTGGGATATTTAAGGTGGAAGGAAGTGGAGGTCCTTGTCAACAGAGCAGCCCTAAACTTTGGGGTGCTTGTGTCTTGCTGATTTTCAATTTTCCCACTTTATCCCCCCATGCGTGGAAGTGCCCTATGCTCTCTAAGCTGTGTTTTTTAGATGTTTCAGGACACACCGTACACTTCTCCAGAGTGGCTGTTGGCAATGTACATCCCGCCCATCAGTGTAGCAAGGCTCCCATTTCTCCATGGCCTGTCCTGCATTTCTGGTTTTGATACTTTTTTCAGCATGGCCCTTTTGACCGATGGGAAGCGAGACTTCTTTGTAGCGCTGATTTGCCTTTCCAGGTTGCTTGGTTGGCCAAAAAGGGCGTATGCGTTTTTTCCTGAATATATTCAGGAAAAAACGCATACGCCCTTTTTGGCCAAGGGCATCATTGTCAACGTTTTGCCGCTTTTCATGTGCTTTAAAGGCGATTCGAATCTACCTCCTGAAATCTGTTTCCTGCAATTCTGCCTTGATTTCAAATCCTCTTCTTTGCCTTCCCTCAATATATTTGTGGACGAGAGTTATCATTTATAACTCTGCAGGTTTGTGAATTGCAGTGCCCAGAAGCTCCATTTCACAAGTCGCTTTTTTGGGAGCCGGCCGCAAAAGCGCAGGATGGCTTTAGGCCCTGTTCTGGTTCCGGGGGGCAGGCTGAGCCTGTGGTTAATTCTTCTTCCTGATGGGAAAATAGAGTGACCTGTGCCTGTCCCAACACCAAGAGCTAGTCTCTCATTGGTTCCCCGTCTTCCCGTTCATCCTCAGGACAAATTGCAACCTGTACGGAACAGGAGGTTAAAGGTGCTGATGCTCCAAGTAGGGAGATTGCTAGTAAAGTGGCTGGAATGGCGAACCCGAGCACAAGGAGATGAGAAATGAGGTGCGTTTTAGAAACCTTTCCCCATCACACGGTGTACCATCTTCTGGGTTTCTCATGCATGTTTTCGATGTAGGAAGATGCCCTTGAACCTGGAGATTTGGGACCCATGCGATGGGTAGCACGCAGTATTACTTTAAAGGGTCTGCGTTTGCTCACCCAACCTCACCAAACCTCTCAGCCCCAAGAGTGTCCACCCTTATGTCTCATCCAGCTGTGGGTCTAGATATGGTCAATCCAGGTTGCATCACAGCCCCTGAACGAATTGTGTAAGAATTTCTCTCTCTTTCCCTGTCTTTGTTTCATGGGTTTTTAAAAGTAATTTATTTTTATAATGGGGTTTAGCTGCTTTTCACGGCTGTGTTTAGGCCGCTTTACACCCACTTGACACACTAACAGAGAGATATCAATACATAGGTTTTAAGATTATTACTAGTCAGATATATTCTTGTGCGGTGAATCGGGCGTGTTGAGTCCAGTTCTCTGAGCAAGGAGTAGGTCTTGTCTATTCCATATTGGGTTTATGGAACGGTATCTGAGCTAATTTGAAACTCTTGTTTTATGTATCACCCCACCTCACCTTTCCCGTTAAGCAGCCATAGTGTGTTTTCTGCATGTGTGACTCTGTTCTGTTTTGTAATTCAGTTCAAGTGTAACGGTTTTTACATTCCCTCTATAAGTGACACCTTATGAGAAGTGTCCTTTTCTGTGTGACTTATTTCACTTAGAATCGTCTTACCTAAATCCACTCATCATGCTGCTACTAGCCTTATGACATTGATTTCATGGCTGAGTGATATTCCATTGTACATAAGGACCACAACTTTTTTATCCATTTTTCGCTTTCCTGGGATATTTAAGGTGGAAGGAAGTGGAGGTCCTTGTCAACAGAGCAGCCCTAAACTTTGGGGTGCTTGTGTCTTGCTGATTTTCAATTTTCCCACTTTATCCCCCCATGCGTGGAAGTGCCCTATGCTCTCTAAGCTGTGTTTTTTAGATGTTTCAGGACACACTGTACACTTCTCCAGAGTGGCTGTTGGCAATTTACATCCCGCCCATCAGTGTAGCAAGGCCCCCATTTCTCCATGGCCTGTCCTGCATTTCTGGTTTTGACACTTTTTTCAGCATGGCCCTTTTGACCGATGGGAAGCGAGACTTCTTTGTAGCGCTGATTTGCCTTTCCAGGTTGCTTGGTTGGCCAAAAAGGGCGTATGCGTTTTTTCCTGAATATATTCAGGAAAAAACGCATACGCCCTTTTTGGCCAAGGGCATCATTGTCAACGTTTTGCCGCTTTTCATGTGCTTTAAAGGCGATTCGAATCTACCTCCTGAAATCTGTTTCCTGCAATTCTGCCTTGATTTCTAATCCTCTTCTTTGCCTTCCCTCAATATATTTGTGGACGAGAGTTACCATTTATAACTCTGCAGGTTTGTGAATTGCAGTGCCCTGAAGCTCCATTTTACAAGTCGCATTTTTGGGAGCCGCCCGCAAAAGCGCAGGATGGCTTCAGGCCCTGTTCTGGTTCCGGGGGGCAGGCTGAGCCTGTGGTTAATTCTTCTTCCTGATGGGAAAATAGAGTGACCTGTGCCTGTCCCAACACCAAGAGCTAGTCTCTCATTGGTTCCCCGTCTTCCCGTTCATCCTCAGGACAAATTGCAACCTGTACGGAACAGGAGGTTAAAGGTGCTGATGCTCCAAGTAGGGAGATTGCTAGTAAAGTGGCTGGAATGGCGAACCCGAGCACAAGGAGATGAGAAATGAGGTGCGTTTTAGAAACCTTTCCCCATCACACGGTGTACCATCTTCTGGGTTTCTCATGCATGTTTTCGATGTAGGAAGATGCCCTTGAACCTGGAGATTTGGGACCCATGCGATGGGTAGCACGCAGTATTACTTTAAAGGGTCTGCGTTTGCTCACCCAACCTCACCAAACCTCTCAGCCCCAAGAGTGTCCACCCTTATGTCTCATCCAGCTGTGGGTCTAGATATGGTCAATCCAGGTTGCATCACAGCCCCTGAACGAATTGTGTAAGAATTTCTCTCTCTTTCCCTGTCTTTGTTTCATGGGTTTTTAAAAGTAATTTATTTTTATAATGGGGTTTAGCTGCTTTTCACGGCTGTGTTTAGGCCGCTTTACACCCACTTGACACACTAACAGAGAGATATCAATACATAGGTTTTAAGATTATTACTAGTCAGATATATTCTTGTGCGGTGAATCGGGCGTGTTGAGTCCAGTTCTCTGAGCAAGGAGTAGGTCTTGTCTATTCCATATTGGGTTTATGGAACGGTATCTGAGCTAATTTGAAACTCTTGTTTTATGTATCACCCCACCTCACCTTTCCCGTTAAGCAGCCATAGTGTGTTTTCTGCATGTGTGACTCTGTTCTGTTTTGTAATTCAGTTCAAGTGTAACGGTTTTTACATTCCCTCTATAAGTGACACCTTATGAGAAGTGTCCTTTTCTGTGTGACTTATTTCACTTAGAATCGTCTTACCTAAATCCACTCATCATGCTGCTACTAGCCTTATGACATTGATTTCATGGCTGAGTGATATTCCATTGTACATAAGGACCACAACTTTTTTATCCATTTTTCGCTTTCCTGGGATATTTAAGGTGGAAGGAAGTGGAGGTCCTTGTCAACAGAGCAGCCCTAAACTTTGGGGTGCTTGTGTCTTGCTGATTTTCAATTTTCCCACTTTATCCCCCCATGCGTGGAAGTGCCCTATGCTCTCTAAGCTGTGTTTTTTAGATGTTTCAGGACACACCGTACACTTCTCCAGAGTGGCTGTTGGCAATGTACATCCCGCCCATCAGTGTAGCAAGGCTCCCATTTCTCCATGGCCTGTCCTGCATTTCTGGTTTTGACACTTTTTTCAGCATGGCCCTTTTGACCGATGGGAAGCGAGACTTCTTTGTAGCGCTGATTTGCCTTTCCAGGTTGCTTGGTTGGCCAAAAAGGGCGTATGCGTTTTTTCCTGAATATATTCAGGACAAAACGCATACGCCCTTTTTGGCCAAGGGCATCATTGTCAACGTTTTGCCGCTTTTCATGTGCTTTAAAGGCGATTCGAATCTACCTCCTGAAATCTGTTTCCTGCAATTCTGCCTTGATTTCAAATCCTCTTCTTTGCCTTCCCTCAATATATTTGTGGACGAGAGTTATCATTTATAACTCTGCAGGTTTGTGAATTGCAGTGCCCAGAAGCTCCATTTTACAAGTCGCTTTTTTGGGAGCCGGCCGCAAAAGCGCAGGATGGCTTTAGGCCCTGTTCTGGTTCCGGGGGGCAGGCTGAGCCTGTGGTTAATTCTTCTTCCTGATGGGAAAATAGAGTGACCTGTGCCTGTCCCAACACCAAGAGCTAGTCTCTCATTGGTTCCCCGTCTTCCCGTTCATCCTCAGGACAAATTGCAACCTGTACGGAACAGGAGGTTAAAGGTGCTGATGCTCCAAGTAGGGAGATTGCTAGTAAAGTGGCTGGAATGGCGAACCCGAGCACAAGGAGATGAGAAATGAGGTGCGTTTTAGAAACCTTTCCCCATCACACGGTGTACCATCTTCTGGGTTTCTCATGCATGTTTTCGATGTAGGAAGATGCCCTTGAACCTGGAGATTTGGGACCCATGCGATGGGTAGCACGCAGTATTACTTTAAAGGGTCTGCGTTTGCTCACCCAACCTCACCAAACCTCTCAGCCCCAAGAGTGTCCACCCTTATGTCTCATCCAGCTGTGGGTCTAGATATGGTCAATCCAGGTTGCATCACAGCCCCTGAACGAATTGTGTAAGAATTTCTCTCTCTTTCCCTGTCTTTGTTTCATGGGTTTTTAAAAGTAATTTATTTTTATAATGGGGTTTAGCTGCTTTTCACGGCTGTGTTTAGGCCGCTTTACACCCACTTGACACACTAACAGAGAGATATCAATACATAGGTTTTAAGATTATTACTAGTCAGATATATTCTTGTGCGGTGAATCGGGCGTGTTGAGTCCAGTTCTCTGAGCAAGGAGTAGGTCTTGTCTATTACATATTGGGTTTATGGAATGGTATCTGAGCTAATTTGAAACTCTTGTTTTATGTATCACCCCACCTCACCTTTCCCGTTAAGCAGCCATAGTGTGTTTTCTGCATGTGTGACTCTGTTTTGGTTTGTAATTCAGTTCAAGTGTAACGGTTTTTACATTCCCTCTATAAGTGACACCTTATGAGAAGTGTCCTTTTCTGTGTGACTTATTTCACTTAGAATCGTCTTACCTAAATCCACTCATCATGCTGCTACTAGCCTTATGACATTGATTTCATGGCTGAGTGATATTCCATTGTACATAAGGACCACAACTTTTTTATCCATTTTTCGCTTTCCTGGGATATTTAAGGTGGAAGGAAGTGGAGGTCCTTGTCAACAGAGCAGCCCTAAACTTTGGGGTGCTTGTGTCTTGCTGATTTTCAATTTTCCCACTTTATCCCCCCATGCGTGGAAGTGCCCTATGCTCTCTAAGCTGTGTTTTTTAGATGTTTCAGGACACACCGTACACTTCTCCAGAGTGGCTGTTGGCAATTTACATCCCGCCCATCAGTGTAGCAAGGCCCCCATTTCTCCATGGCCTGTCCTGCATTTCTGGTTTTGACACTTTTTTCAGCATGGCCCTTTTGACCGATGGGAAGCGAGACTTCTTTGTAGCGCTGATTTGCCTTTCCAGGTTGCTTGGTTGGCCAAAAAGGGCGTATGCGTTTTTTCCTGAATATATTCAGGAAAAAACGCATACGCCCTTTTTGGCCAAGGGCATCATTGTCAACGTTTTGCCGCTTTTCATGTGCTTTAAAGGCGATTCGAATCTACCTCCTGAAATCTGTTTCCTGCAATTCTGCCTTGATTTCTAATCCTCTTCTTTGCCTTCCCTCAATATATTTGTGGACGAGAGTTACCATTTATAACTCTGCAGGTTTGTGAATTGCAGTGCCCTGAAGCTCCATTTTACAAGTCGCATTTTTGGGAGCCGCCCGCAAAAGCGCAGGATGGCTTCAGGCCCTGTTCTGGTTCCGGGGGGCAGGCTGAGCCTGTGGTTAATTCTTCTTCCTGATGGGAAAATAGAGTGACCTGTGCCTGTCCCAACACCAAGAGCTAGTCTCTCATTGGTTCCCCGTCTTCCCGTTCATCCTCAGGACAAATTGCAACCTGTACGGAACAGGAGGTTAAAGGTGCTGATGCTCCAAGTAGGGAGATTGCTAGTAAAGTGGCTGGAATGGCGAACCCGAGCACAAGGAGATGAGAAATGAGGTGCGTTTTAGAAACCTTTCCCCATCACACGGTGTACCATCTTCTGGGTTTCTCATGCATGTTTTCGATGTAGGAAGATGCCCTTGAACCTGGAGATTTGGGACCCATGCGATGGGTAGCACGCAGTATTACTTTAAAGGGTCTGCGTTTGCTCACCCAACCTCACCAAACCTCTCAGCCCCAAGAGTGTCCACCCTTATGTCTCATCCAGCTGTGGGTCTAGATATGGTCAATCCAGGTTGCATCACAGCCCCTGAACGAATTGTGTAAGAATTTCTCTCTCTTTCCCTGTCTTTGTTTCATGGGTTTTTAAAAGTAATTTATTTTTATAATGGGGTTTAGCTGCTTTTCACGGCTGTGTTTAGGCCGCTTTACACCCACTTGACACACTAACAGAGAGATATCAATACATAGGTTTTAAGATTATTACTAGTCAGATATATTCTTGTGCGGTGAATCGGGCGTGTTGAGTCCAGTTCTCTGAGCAAGGAGTAGGTCTTGTCTATTCCATATTGGGTTTATGGAACGGTATCTGAGCTAATTTGAAACTCTTGTTTTATGTATCACCCCACCTCACCTTTCCCGTTAAGCAGCCATAGTGTGTTTTCTGCATGTGTGACTCTGTTCTGTTTTGTAATTCAGTTCCAGTGTAACGGTTTTTACATTCCCTCTATAAGTGACACCTTATGAGAAGTGTCCTTTTCTGTGTGACTTATTTCACTTAGAATCGTCTTACCTAAATCCACTCATCATGCTGCTACTAGCCTTATGACATTGATTTCATGGCTGAGTGATATTCCATTGTACATAAGGACCACAACTTTTTTATCCATTTTTCGCTTTCCTGGGATATTTAAGGTGGAAGGAAGTGGAGGTCCTTGTCAACAGAGCAGCCCTAAACTTTGGGGTGCTTGTGTCTTGCTGATTTTCAATTTTCCCACTTTATCCCCCCATGCGTGGAAGTGCCCTATGCTCTCTAAGCTGTGTTTTTTAGATGTTTCAGGACACACCGTACACTTCTCCAGAGTGGCTGTTGGCAATTTACATCCCGCCCATCAGTGTAGCAAGGCCCCCATTTCTCCATGGCCTGTCCTGCATTTCTGGTTTTGACACTTTTTTCAGCATGGCCCTTTTGACCGATGGGAAGCGAGACTTCTTTGTAGCGCTGATTTGCCTTTCCAGGTTGCTTGGTTGGCCAAAAAGGGCGTATGCGTTTTTTCCTGAATATATTCAGGAAAAAACGCATACGCCCTTTTTGGCCAAGGGCATCATTGTCAACGTTTTGCCGCTTTTCATGTGCTTTAAAGGCGATTCGAATCTACCTCCTGAAATCTGTTTCCTGCAATTCTGCCTTGATTTCTAATCCTCTTCTTTGCCTTCCCTCAATATATTTGTGGACGAGAGTTACCATTTATAACTCTGCAGGTTTGTGAATTGCAGTGCCCTGAAGCTCCATTTTACAAGTCGCATTTTTGGGAGCCGCCCGCAAAAGCGCAGGATGGCTTCAGGCCCTGTTCTGGTTCCGGGGGGCAGGCTGAGCCTGTGGTTAATTCTTCTTCCTGATGGGAAAATAGAGTGACCTGTGCCTGTCCCAACACCAAGAGCTAGTCTCTCATTGGTTCCCCGTCTTCCCGTTCATCCTCAGGACAAATTGCAACCTGTATGGAACAGGAGGTTAAAGGTGCTGATGCTCCAAGTAGGGAGATTGCTAGTAAAGTGGCTGGAATGGCGAACCCGAGCACAAGGAGATGAGAAATGAGGTGCGTTTTAGAAACCTTTCCCCATCACACGGTGTACCATCTTCTGGGTTTCTCATGCATGTTTTCGATGTAGGAAGATGCCCTTGAACCTGGAGATTTGGGACCCATGCGATGGGTAGCACGCAGTATTACTTTAAAGGGTCTGCGTTTGCTCACCCAACCTCACCAAACCTCTCAGCCCCAAGAGTGTCCACCCTTATGTCTCATCCAGCTGTGGGTCTAGATATGGTCAATCCAGGTTGCATCACAGCCCCTGAACGAATTGTGTAAGAATTTCTCTCTCTTTCCCTGTCTTTGTTTCATGGGTTTTTAAAAGTAATTTATTTTTATAATGGGGTTTAGCTGCTTTTCACGGCTGTGTTTAGGCCGCTTTACACCCACTTGACACACTAACAGAGAGATATCAATACATAGGTTTTAAGATTATTACTAGTCAGATATATTCTTGTGCGGTGAATCGGGCGTGTTGAGTCCAGTTCTCTGAGCAAGGAGTAGGTCTTGTCTATTCCATATTGGGTTTATGGAACGGTATCTGAGCTAATTTGAAACTCTTGTTTTATGTATCACCCCACCTCACCTTTCCCGTTAAGCAGCCATAGTGTGTTTTCTGCATGTGTGACTCTGTTCTGTTTTGTAATTCAGTTCCAGTGTAACGGTTTTTACATTCCCTCTATAAGTGACACCTTATGAGAAGTGTCCTTTTCTGTGTGACTTATTTCACTTAGAATCATCTTACCTAAATCCACTCATCATGCTGCTACTAGCCTTATGACATTGATTTCATGGCTGAGTGATATTCCATTGTACATAAGGACCACAACTTTTTTATCCATTTTTCGCTTTCCTGGGATATTTAAGGTGGAAGGAAGTGGAGGTCCTTGTCAACAGAGCAGCCCTAAACTTTGGGGTGCTTGTGTCTTGCTGATTTTCAATTTTCCCACTTTATCCCCCCATGCGTGGAAGTGCCCTATGCTCTCTAAGCTGTGTTTTTTAGATGTTTCAGGACACACCGTACACTTCTCCAGAGTGGCTGTTGGCAATGTACATCCCGCCCATCAGTGTAGCAAGGCCCCCATTTCTCCATGGCCTGTCCTGCATTTCTGGTTTTGACACTTTTTTCAGCATGGCCCTTTTGACCGATGGGAAGCGAGACTTCTTTGTAGCGCTGATTTGCCTTTCCAGGTTGCTTGGTTGGCCAAAAAGGGCGTATGCGTTTTTTCCTGAATATATTCAGGACAAAACGCATACGCCCTTTTTGGCCAAGGGCATCATTGTCAACGTTTTGCCGCTTTTCATGTGCTTTAAAGGCGATTCGAATCTACCTCCTGAAATCTGTTTCCTGCAATTCTGCCTTGATTTCAAATCCTCTTCTTTGCCTTCCCTCAATATATTTGTGGACGAGAGTTATCATTTATAACTCTGCAGGTTTGTGAATTGCAGTGCCCAGAAGCTCCATTTTACAAGTCGCTTTTTTGGGAGCCGGCCGCAAAAGCGCAGGATGGCTTTAGGCCCTGTTCTGGTTCCGGGGGGCAGGCTGAGCCTGTGGTTAATTCTTCTTCCTGATGGGAAAATAGCGTGACCTGTGCCTGTCCCAACACCAAGAGCTAGTCTCTCATTGGTTCCCCGTCTTCCCGTTCATCCTCAGGACAAATTGCAACCTGTACGGAACAGGAGGTTAAAGGTGCTGATGCTCCAAGTAGGGAGATTGCTAGTAAAGTGGCTGGAATGGCGAACCCGAGCACAAGGAGATGAGAAATGAGGTGCGTTTTAGAAACCTTTCCCCATCACACGGTGTACCATCTTCTGGGTTTCTCATGCATGTTTTCGATGTAGGAAGATGCCCTTGAACCTGGAGATTTGGGACCCATGCGATGGGTAGCACGCAGTATTACTTTAAAGGGTCTGCGTTTGCTCACCCAACCTCACCAAACCTCTCAGCCCCAAGAGTGTCCACCCTTATGTCTCATCCAGCTGTGGGTCTAGATATGGTCAATCCAGGTTGCATCACAGCCCCTGAACGAATTGTGTAAGAATTTCTCTCTCTTTCCCTGTCTTTGTTTCATGGGTTTTTAAAAGTAATTTATTTTTATAATGGGGTTTAGCTGCTTTTCACGGCTGTGTTTAGGCCGCTTTACACCCACTTGACACACTAACAGAGAGATATCAATACATAGGTTTTAAGATTATTACTAGTCAGATATATTCTTGTGCGGTGAATCGGGCGTGTTGAGTCCAGTTCTCTGAGCAAGGAGTAGGTCTTGTCTATTACATATTGGGTTTATGGAATGGTATCTGAGCTAATTTGAAACTCTTGTTTTATGTATCACCCCACCTCACCTTTCCCGTTAAGCAGCCATAGTGTGTTTTCTGCATGTGTGACTCTGTTCTGGTTTGTAATTCAGTTCAAGTGTAACGGTTTTTACATTCCCTCTATAAGTGACACCTTATGAGAAGTGTCCTTTTCTGTGTGACTTATTTCACTTAGAATCGTCTTACCTAAATCCACTCATCATGCTGCTACTAGCCTTATGACATTGATTTCATGGCTGAGTGATATTCCATTGTACATAAGGACCACAACTTTTTTATCCATTTTTCGCTTTCCTGGGATATTTAAGGTGGAAGGAAGTGGAGGTCCTTGTCAACAGAGCAGCCCTAAACTTTGGGGTGCTTGTGTCTTGCTGATTTTCAATTTTCCCACTTTATCCCCCCATGCGTGGAAGTGCCCTATGCTCTCTAAGCTGTGTTTTTTAGATGTTTCAGGACACACCGTACACTTCTCCAGAGTGGCTGTTGGCAATTTACATCCCGCCCATCAGTGTAGCAAGGCCCCCATTTCTCCATGGCCTGTCCTGCATTTCTGGTTTTGACACTTTTTTCAGCATGGCCCTTTTGACCGATGGGAAGCGAGACTTCTTTGTAGCGCTGATTTGCCTTTCCAGGTTGCTTGGTTGGCCAAAAAGGGCGTATGCGTTTTTTCCTGAATATATTCAGGAAAAAACGCATACGCCCTTTTTGGCCAAGGGCATCATTGTCAACGTTTTGCCGCTTTTCATGTGCTTTAAAGGCGATTCGAATCTACCTCCTGAAATCTGTTTCCTGCAATTCTGCCTTGATTTCTAATCCTCTTCTTTGCCTTCCCTCAATATATTTGTGGACGAGAGTTACCATTTATAACTCTGCAGGTTTTTGAATTGCAGTGCCCTGAAGCTCCATTTTACAAGTCGCATTTTTGGGAGCCGCCCGCAAAAGCGCAGGATGGCTTCAGGCCCTGTTCTGGTTCCGGGGGGCAGGCTGAGCCTGTGGTTAATTCTTCTTCCTGATGGGAAAATAGAGTGACCTGTGCCTGTCCCAACACCAAGAGCTAGTCTCTCATTGGTTCCCCGTCTTCCCGTTCATCCTCAGGACAAATTGCAACCTGTACGGAACAGGAGGTTAAAGGTGCTGATGCTCCAAGTAGGGAGATTGCTAGTAAAGTGGCTGGAATGGCGAACCCGAGCACAAGGAGATGAGAAATGAGGTGCGTTTTAGAAACCTTTCCCCATCACACGGTGTACCATCTTCTGGGTTTCTCATGCATGTTTTCGATGTAGGAAGATGCCCTTGAACCTGGAGATTTGGGACCCATGCGATGGGTAGCACGCAGTATTACTTTAAAGGGTCTGCGTTTGCTCACCCAACCTCACCAAACCTCTCAGCCCCAAGAGTGTCCACCCTTATGTCTCATCCAGCTGTGGGTCTAGATATGGTCAATCCAGGTTGCATCACAGCCCCTGAACGAATTGTGTAAGAATTTCTCTCTCTTTCCCTGTCTTTGTTTCATGGGTTTTTAAAAGTAATTTATTTTTATAATGGGGTTTAGCTGCTTTTCACGGCTGTGTTTAGGCCGCTTTACACCCACTTGACACACTAACAGAGAGATATCAATACATAGGTTTTAAGATTATTACTAGTCAGATATATTCTTGTGCGGTGAATCGGGCGTGTTGAGTCCAGTTCTCTGAGCAAGGAGTAGGTCTTGTCTATTCCATATTGGGTTTATGGAACGGTATCTGAGCTAATTTGAAACTCTTGTTTTATGTATCACCCCACCTCACCTTTCCCGTTAAGCAGCCATAGTGTGTTTTCTGCATGTGTGACTCTGTTCTGTTTTGTAATTCAGTTCCAGTGTAACGGTTTTTACATTCCCTCTATAAGTGACACCTTATGAGAAGTGTCCTTTTCTGTGTGACTTATTTCACTTAGAATCGTCTTACCTAAATCCACTCATCATGCTGCTACTAGCCTTATGACATTGATTTCATGGCTGAGTGATATTCCATTGTACATAAGGACCACAACTTTTTTATCCATTTTTCGCTTTCCTGGGATATTTAAGGTGGAAGGAAGTGGAGGTCCTTGTCAACAGAGCAGCCCTAAACTTTGGGGTGCTTGTGTCTTGCTGATTTTCAATTTTCCCACTTTATCCCCCCATGCGTGGAAGTGCCCTATGCTCTCTAAGCTGTGTTTTTTAGATGTTTCAGGACACACCGTACACTTCTCCAGAGTGGCTGTTGGCAATGTACATCCCGCCCATCAGTGTAGCAAGGCCCCCATTTCTCCATGGCCTGTCCTGCATTTCTGGTTTTGACACTTTTTTCAGCATGGCCCTTTTGACCGATGGGAAGCGAGACTTCTTTGTAGCGCTGATTTGCCTTTCCAGGTTGCTTGGTTGGCCAAAAAGGGCGTATGCGTTTTTTCCTGAATATATTCAGGAAAAAACGCATACGCCCTTTTTGGCCAAGGGCATCATTGTCAACGTTTTGCCGCTTTTCATGTGCTTTAAAGGCGATTCGAATCTACCTCCTGAAATCTGTTTCCTGCAATTCTGCCTTGATTTCTAATCCTCTTCTTTGCCTTCCCTCAATATATTTGTGGACGAGAGTTACCATTTATAACTCTGCAGGTTTGTGAATTGCAGTGCCCTGAAGCTCCATTTTACAAGTCGCATTTTTGGGAGCCGCCCGCAAAAGCGCAGGATGGCTTCAGGCCCTGTTCTGGTTCCGGGGGGCAGGCTGAGCCTGTGGTTAATTCTTCTTCCTGATGGGAAAATAGAGTGACCTGTGCCTGTCCCAACACCAAGAGCTAGTCTCTCATTGGTTCCCCGTCTTCCCGTTCATCCTCAGGACAAATTGCAACCTGTACGGAACAGGAGGTTAAAGGTGCTGATGCTCCAAGTAGGGAGATTGCTAGTAAAGTGGCTGGAATGGCGAACCCGAGCACAAGGAGATGAGAAATGAGGTGCGTTTTAGAAACCTTTCCCCATCACACGGTGTACCATCTTCTGGGTTTCTCATGCATGTTTTCGATGTAGGAAGATGCCCTTGAACCTGGAGATTTGGGACCCATGCGATGGGTAGCACGCAGTATTACTTTAAAGGGTCTGCGTTTGCTCACCCAACCTCACCAAACCTCTCAGCCCCAAGAGTGTCCACCCTTATGTCTCATCCAGCTGTGGGTCTAGATATGGTCAATCCAGGTTGCATCACAGCCCCTGAACGAATTGTGTAAGAATTTCTCTCTCTTTCCCTGTCTTTGTTTCATGGGTTTTTAAAAGTAATTTATTTTTATAATGGGGTTTAGCTGCTTTTCACGGCTGTGTTTAGGCCGCTTTACACCCACTTGACACACTAACAGAGAGATATCAATACATAGGTTTTAAGATTATTACTAGTCAGATATATTCTTGTGCGGTGAATCGGGCGTGTTGAGTCCAGTTCTCTGAGCAAGGAGTAGGTCTTGTCTATTCCATATTGGGTTTATGGAACGGTATCTGAGCTAATTTGAAACTCTTGTTTTATGTATCACCCCACCTCACCTTTCCCGTTAAGCAGCCATAGTGTGTTTTCTGCATGTGTGACTCTGTTCTGTTTTGTAATTCAGTTCAAGTGTAACGGTTTTTACATTCCCTCTATAAGTGACACCTTATGAGAAGTGTCCTTTTCTGTGTGACTTATTTCACTTAGAATCGTCTTACCTAAATCCACTCATCATGCTGCTACTAGCCTTATGACATTGATTTCATGGCTGAGTGATATTCCATTGTACATAAGGACCACAACTTTTTTATCCATTTTTCGCTTTCCTGGGATATTTAAGGTGGAAGGAAGTGGAGGTCCTTGTCAACAGAGCAGCCCTAAACTTTGGGGTGCTTGTGTCTTGCTGATTTTCAATTTTCCCACTTTATCCCCCCATGCGTGGAAGTGCCCTATGCTCTCTAAGCTGTGTTTTTTAGATGTTTCAGGACACACCGTACACTTCTCCAGAGTGGCTGTTGGCAATGTACATCCCGCCCATCAGTGTAGCAAGGCTCCCATTTCTCCATGGCCTGTCCTGCATTTCTGGTTTTGATACTTTTTTCAGCATGGCCCTTTTGACCGATGGGAAGCGAGACTTCTTTGTAGCGCTGATTTGCCTTTCCAGGTTGCTTGGTTGGCCAAAAAGGGCGTATGCGTTTTTTCCTGAATATATTCAGGAAAAAACGCATACGCCCTTTTTGGCCAAGGGCATCATTGTCAACGTTTTGCCGCTTTTCATGTGCTTTAAAGGCGATTCGAATCTACCTCCTGAAATCTGTTTCCTGCAATTCTGCCTTGATTTCAAATCCTCTTCTTTGCCTTCCCTCAATATATTTGTGGACGAGAGTTATCATTTATAACTCTGCAGGTTTGTGAATTGCAGTGCCCAGAAGCTCCATTTTACAAGTCGCTTTTTTGGGAGCCGGCCGCAAAAGCGCAGGATGGCTTTAGGCCCTGTTCTGGTTCCGGGGGGCAGGCTGAGCCTGTGGTTAATTCTTCTTCCTGATGGGAAAATAGAGTGACCTGTGCCTGTCCCAACACCAAGAGCTATTCTCTCATTGGTTCCCCGTCTTCCCGTTCATCCTCAGGACAAATTGCAACCTGTACGGAACAGGAGGTTAAAGGTGCTGATGCTCCAAGTAGGGAGATTGCTAGTAAAGTGGCTGGAATGGCGAACCCGAGCACAAGGAGATGAGAAATGAGGTGCGTTTTAGAAACCTTTCCCCATCACACGGTGTACCATCTTCTGGGTTTCTCATGCATGTTTTCGATGTAGGAAGATGCCCTTGAACCTGGAGATTTGGGACCCATGCGATGGGTAGCACGCAGTATTACTTTAAAGGGTCTGCGTTTGCTCACCCAACCTCACCAAACCTCTCAGCCCCAAGAGTGTCCACCCTTATGTCTCATCCAGCTCTGGGTCTAGATATGGTCAATCCAGGTTGCATCACAGCCCCTGAACGAATTGTGTAAGAATTTCTCTCTCTTTCCCTGTCTTTGTTTCATGGGTTTTTAAAAGTAATTTATTTTTATAATGGGGTTTAGCTGCTTTTCACGGCTGTGTTTAGGCCGCTTTACACCCACTTGACACACTAACAGAGAGATATCAATACATAGGTTTTAAGATTATTACTAGTCAGATATATTCTTGTGCGGTGAATCGGGCGTGTTGAGTCCAGTTCTCTGAGCAAGGAGTAGGTCTTGTCTATTCCATATTGGGTTTATGGAACGGTATCTGAGCTAATTTGAAACTCTTGTTTTATGTATCACCCCACCTCACCTTTCCCGTTAAGCAGCCATAGTGTGTTTTCTGCATGTGTGACTCTGTTCTGTTTTGTAATTCAGTTCAAGTGTAACGGTTTTTACATTCCCTCTATAAGTGACACCTTATGAGAAGTGTCCTTTTCTGTGTGACTTATTTCACTTAGAATCGTCTTACCTAAATCCACTCATCATGCTGCTACTAGCCTTATGACATTGATTTCATGGCTGAGTGATATTCCATTGTACATAAGGACCACAACTTTTTTATCCATTTTTCGCTTTCCTGGGATATTTAAGGTGGAAGGAAGTGGAGGTCCTTGTCAACAGAGCAGCCCTAAACTTTGGGGTGCTTGTGTCTTGCTGATTTTCAATTTTCCCACTTTATCCCCCCATGCGTGGAAGTGCCCTATGCTCTCTAAGCTGTGTTTTTTACATGTTTCAGGACACACCGTACACTTCTCCAGAGTGGCTGTTGGCAATGTACATCCCGCCCATCAGTGTAGCAAGGCTCCCATTTCTCCATGGCCTGTCCTGCATTTCTGGTTTTGACACTTTTTTCAGCATGGCCCTTTTGACCGATGGGAAGCGAGACTTCTTTGTAGCGCTGATTTGCCTTTCCAGGTTGCTTGGTTGGCCAAAAAGGGCGTATGCGTTTTTTCCTGAATATATTCAGGAAAAAACGCATACGCCCTTTTTGGCCAAGGGCATCATTGTCAACGTTTTGCCGCTTTTCATGTGCTTTAAAGGCGATTCGAATCTACCTCCTGAAATCTGTTTCCTGCAATTCTGCCTTGATTTCAAATCCTCTTCTTTGCCTTCCCTCAATATATTTGTGGACGAGAGTTATCATTTATAACTCTGCAGGTTTGTGAATTGCAGTGCCCAGAAGCTCCATTTTACAAGTCGCTTTTTTGGGAGCCGGCCGCAAAAGCGCAGGATGGCTTTAGGCCCTGTTCTGGTTCCGGGGGGCAGGCTGAGCCTGTGGTTAATTCTTCTTCCTGATGGGAAAATAGAGTGACCTGTGCCTGTCCCAACACCAAGAGCTAGTCTCTCATTGGTTCCCCGTCTTCCCGTTCATCCTCAGGACAAATTGCAACCTGTACGGAACAGGAGGTTAAAGGTGCTGATGCTCCAAGTAGGGAGATTGCTAGTAAAGTGGCTGGAATGGCGAACCCGAGCACAAGGAGATGAGAAATGAGGTGCGTTTTAGAAACCTTTCCCCATCACACGGTGTACCATCTTCTGGGTTTCTCATGCATGTTTTTGATGTAGGAAGATGCCCTTGAACCTGGAGATTTGGGACCCATGCGATGGGTAGCACGCAGTATTACTTTAAAGGGTCTGCGTTTGCTCACCCAACCTCACCAAACCTCTCAGCCCCAAGAGTGTCCACCCTTATGTCTCATCCAGCTGTGGGTCTAGATATGGTCAATCCAGGTTGCATCACAGCCCCTGAACGAATTGTGTAAGAATTTCTCTCTCTTTCCCTGTCTTTGTTTCATGGGTTTTTAAAAGTAATTTATTTTTATAATGGGGTTTAGCTGCTTTTCACGGCTGTGTTTAGGCCGCTTTACACCCACTTGACACACTAACAGAGAGATATCAATACATAGGTTTTAAGATTATTACTAGTCAGATATATTCTTGTGCGGTGAATCGGGCGTGTGAAGTCCAGTTCTCTGAGCAAGGAGTAGGTCTTGTCTATTACATATTGGGTTTATGGAACGGTATCTGAGCTAATTTGAAACTCTTGTTTTATGTATCACCCCACCTCACCTTTCCCGTTAAGCAGCCATAGTGTGTTTTCTGCATGTGTGACTCTGTTCTGTTTTGTAATTCAGTTCAAGTGTAACGGTTTTTACATTCCCTCTATAAGTGACACCTTATGAGAAGTGTCCTTTTCTGTGTGACTTATTTCACTTAGAATCGTCTTACCTAAATCCACTCATCATGCTGCTACTAGCCTTATGACATTGATTTCATTGCTGAGTGATATTCCATTGTACATAAGGACCACAACTTTTTTATCCATTTTTCGCTTTCCTGGGATATTTAAGGTGGAATGAAGTGGAGGTCCTTGTCAACAGAGCAGCCCTAAACTTTGGGGTGCTTGTGTCTTGCTGATTTTCAATTTTCCCACTTTATCCCCCCATGCGTGGAAGTGCCCTATGCTCTCTAAGCTGTGCTTTTTAGATGTTTCAGGACACACCGTACACTTCTCCAGAGTGGCTGTTGGCAATTTACATCCCGCCCATCAGTGTAGCAAGGCTCCCATTTCTCCATGGCCTGTCCTGCATTTCTGGTTTTGACACTTTTTTCAGCATGGCCCTTTTGACCGATGGGAAGCGAGACTTCTTTGTAGCGCTGATTTGCCTTTCCAGGTTGCTTGGTTGGCCAAAAAGGGCGTATGCGTTTTTTCCTGAATATATTCAGGAAAAAACGCATACGCCCTTTTTGGCCAAGGGCATCATTGTCAACGTTTTGCCGCTTTTCATGTGCTTTAAAGGCGATTCGAATCTACCTCCTGAAATCTGTTTCCTGCAATTCTGCCTTGATTTCAAATCCTCTTCTTTGCCTTCCCTCAATATATTTGTGGACGAGAGTTATCATTTATAACTCTGCAGGTTTGTGAATTGCAGTGCCCAGAAGCTCCATTTTACAAGTCGCTTTTTTGGGAGCCGGCCGCAAAAGCGCAGGATGGCTTTAGGCCCTGTTCTGGTTCCGGGGGGCAGGCTGAGCCTGTGGTTAATTCTTCTTCCTGATGGGAAAATAGAGTGACCTGTGCCTGTCCCAACACCAAGAGCTAGTCTCTCATTGGTTCCCCGTCTTCCCGTTCATCCTCAGGACAAATTGCAACCTGTACGGAACAGGAGGTTAAAGGTGCTGATGCTCCAAGTAGGGAGATTGCTAGTAAAGTGGCTGGAATGGCGAACCCGAGCACAAGGAGATGAGAAATGAGGTGCGTTTTAGAAACCTTTCCCCATCACACGGTGTACCATCTTCTGGGTTTCTCATGCATGTTTTCGATGTAGGAAGATGCCCTTGAACCTGGAGATTTGGGACCCATGCGATGGGTAGCACGCAGTATTACTTTAAAGGGTCTGCGTTTGCTCACCCAACCTCACCAAACCTCTCAGCCCCAAGAGTGTCCACCCTTATGTCTCATCCAGCTGTGGGTCTAGATATGGTCAATCCAGGTTGCATCACAGCCCCTGAACGAATTGTGTAAGAATTTCTCTCTCTTTCCCTGTCTTTGTTTCATGGGTTTTTAAAAGTAATTTATTTTTATAATGGGGTTTAGCTGCTTTTCACGGCTGTGTTTAGGCCGCTTTACACCCACTTGACACACTAACAGAGAGATATCAATACATAGGTTTTAAGATTATTACTAGTCAGATATATTCTTGTGCGGTGAATCGGGCGTGTGAAGTCCAGTTCTCTGAGCAAGGAGTAGGTCTTGTCTATTACATATTGGGTTTATGGAACGGTATCTGAGCTAATTTGAAACTCTTGTTTTATGTATCACCCCACCTCACCTTTCCCGTTAAGCAGCCATAGTGTGTTTTCTGCATGTGTGACTCTGTTCTGTTTTGTAATTCAGTTCAAGTGTAACGGTTTTTACATTCCCTCTATAAGTGACACCTTATGAGAAGTGTCCTTTTCTGTGTGACTTATTTCACTTAGAATCGTCTTACCTAAATCCACTCATCATGCTGCTACTAGCCTTATGACATTGATTTCATTGCTGAGTGATATTCCATTGTACATAAGGACCACAACTTTTTTATCCATTTTTCGCTTTCCTGGGATATTTAAGGTGGAATGAAGTGGAGGTCCTTGTCAACAGAGCAGCCCTAAACTTTGGGGTGCTTGTGTCTTGCTGATTTTCAATTTTCCCACTTTATCCCCCCATGCGTGGAAGTGCCCTATGCTCTCTAAGCTGTGCTTTTTAGATGTTTCAGGACACACCGTACACTTCTCCAGAGTGGCTGTTGGCAATTTACATCCCGCCCATCAGTGTAGCAAGGCTCCCATTTCTCCATGGCCTGTCCTGCATTTCTGGTTTTGACACTTTTTTCAGCATGGCCCTTTTGACCGATGGGAAGCGAGACTTCTTTGTAGCGCTGATTTGCCTTTCCAGGTTGCTTGGTTGGCCAAAAAGGGCGTATGCGTTTTTTCCTGAATATATTCAGGAAAAAACGCATACGCCCTTTTTGGCCAAGGGCATCATTGTCAACGTTTTGCCGCTTTTCATGTGCTTTAAAGGCGATTCGAATCTACCTCCTGAAATCTGTTTCCTGCAATTCTGCCTTGATTTCAAATCCTCTTCTTTGCCTTCCCTCAATATATTTGTGGACGAGAGTTATCATTTATAACTCTGCAGGTTTGTGAATTGCAGTGCCCAGAAGCTCCATTTTACAAGTCGCTTTTTTGGGAGCCGGCCGCAAAAGCGCAGGATGGCTTTAGGCCCTGTTCTGGTTCCGGGGGGCAGGCTGAGCCTGTGGTTAATTCTTCTTCCTGATGGGAAAATAGAGTGACCTGTGCCTGTCCCAACACCAAGAGCTAGTCTCTCATTGGTTCCCCGTCTTCCCGTTCATCCTCAGGACAAATTGCAACCTGTACGGAACAGGAGGTTAAAGGTGCTGATGCTCCAAGTAGGGAGATTGCTAGTAAAGTGGCTGGAATGGCGAACCCGAGCACAAGGAGATGAGAAATGAGGTGCGTTTTAGAAACCTTTCCCCATCACACGGTGTACCATCTTCTGGGTTTCTCATGCATGTTTTCGATGTAGGAAGATGCCCTTGAACCTGGAGATTTGGGACCCATGCGATGGGTAGCACGCAGTATTACTTTAAAGGGTCTGCGTTTGCTCACCCAACCTCACCAAACCTCTCAGCCCCAAGAGTGTCCACCCTTATGTCTCATCCAGCTGTGGGTCTAGATATGGTCAATCCAGGTTGCATCACAGCCCCTGAACGAATTGTGTAAGAATTTCTCTCTCTTTCCCTGTCTTTGTTTCATGGGTTTTTAAAAGTAATTTATTTTTAAAATGGGGTTTAGCTGCTTTTCACGGCTGTGTTTAGGCCGCTTTACACCCACTTGACACACTAACAGAGAGATATCAATACATAGGTTTTAAGATTATTACTAGTCAGATATATTCTTGTGCGGTGAATCGGGCGTGTTGAGTCCAGTTCTCTGAGCAAGGAGTAGGTCTTGTCTATTACATATTGGGTTTATGGAATGGTATCTGAGCTAATTTGAAACTCTTGTTTTATGTATCACCCCACCTCACCTTTCCCGTTAAGCAGCCATAGTGTGTTTTCTGCATGTGTGACTCTGTTCTGGTTTGTAATTCAGTTCAAGTGTAACGGTTTTTACATTCCCTCTATAAGTGACACCTTATGAGAAGTGTCCTTTTCTGTGTGACTTATTTCACTTAGAATCGTCTTACCTAAATCCACTCATCATGCTGCTACTAGCCTTATGACATTGATTTCATGGCTGAGTGATATTCCATTGTACATAAGGACCACAACTTTTTTATCCATTTTTCGCTTTCCTGGGATATTTAAGGTGGAAGGAAGTGGAGGTCCTTGTCAACAGAGCAGCCCTAAACTTTGGGGTGCTTGTGTCTTGCTGATTTTCAATTTTCCCACTTTATCCCCCCATGCGTGGAAGTGCCCTATGCTCTCTAAGCTGTGTTTTTTAGATGTTTCAGGACACACCGTACACTTCTCCAGAGTGGCTGTTGGCAATTTACATCCCGCCCATCAGTGTAGCAAGGCCCCCATTTCTCCATGGCCTGTCCTGCATTTCTGGTTTTGACACTTTTTTCAGCATGGCCCTTTTGACCGATGGGAAGCGAGACTTCTTTGTAGCGCTGATTTGCCTTTCCAGGTTGCTTGGTTGGCCAAAAAGGGCGTATGCGTTTTTTCCTGAATATATTCAGGAAAAAACGCATACGCCCTTTTTGGCCAAGGGCATCATTGTCAACGTTTTGCCGCTTTTCATGTGCTTTAAAGGCGATTCGAATCTACCTCCTGAAATCTGTTTCCTGCAATTCTGCCTTGATTTCTAATCCTCTTCTTTGCCTTCCCTCAATATATTTGTGGACGAGAGTTACCATTTATAACTCTGCAGGTTTGTGAATTGCAGTGCCCTGAAGCTCCATTTTACAAGTCGCATTTTTGGGAGCCGCCCGCAAAAGCGCAGGATGGCTTCAGGCCCTGTTCTGGTTCCGGGGGGCAGGCTGAGCCTGTGGTTAATTCTTCTTCCTGATGGGAAAATAGAGTGACCTGTGCCTGTCCCAACACCAAGAGCTAGTCTCTCATTGGTTCCCCGTCTTCCCGTTCATCCTCAGGACAAATTGCAACCTGTACGGAACAGGAGGTTAAAGGTGCTGATGCTCCAAGTAGGGAGATTGCTAGTAAAGTGGCTGGAATGGCGAACCCGAGCACAAGGAGATGAGAAATGAGGTGCGTTTTAGAAACCTTTCCCCATCACACGGTGTACCATCTTCTGGGTTTCTCATGCATGTTTTCGATGTAGGAAGATGCCCTTGAACCTGGAGATTTGGGACCCATGCGATGGGTAGCACGCAGTATTACTTTAAAGGGTCTGCGTTTGCTCACCCAACCTCACCAAACCTCTCAGCCCCAAGAGTGTCCACCCTTATGTCTCATCCAGCTGTGGGTCTAGATATGGTCAATCCAGGTTGCATCACAGCCCCTGAACGAAATGTGTAAGAATTTCTCTCTCTTTCCCTGTCTTTGTTTCATGGGTTTTTAAAAGTAATTTATTTTTATAATGGGGTTTAGCTGCTTTTCACGGCTGTGTTTAGGCCACTTTACACCCACTTGACACACTAACAGAGAGATATCAATACATAGGTTTTAAGATTATTACTAGTCAGATATATTCTTGTGCGGTGAATCGGGCGTGTTGAGTCCTGTTCTCTGAGCAAGGAGTAGGTCTTGTCTATTCCATATTGGGTTTATGGAACGGTATCTGAGCTAATTTGAAACTCTTGTTTTATGTATCACCCCACCTCACCTTTCCCGTTAAGCAGCCATAGTGTGTTTTCTGCATGTGTGACTCTGTTCTGTTTTGTAATTCAGTTCAAGTGTAACGGTTTTTACATTCCCTCTATAAGTGACACCTTATGAGAAGTGTCCTTTTCTGTGTGACTTATTTCACTTAGAATCGTCTTACCTAAATCCACTCATCATGCTGCTACTAGCCTTATGACATTGATTTCATGGCTGAGTGATATTCCATTGTACATAAGGACCACAACTTTTTTATCCATTTTTCGCTTTCCTGGGATATTTAAGGTGGAAGGAAGTGGAGGTCCTTGTCAACAGAGCAGCCCTAAACTTTGGGGTGCTTGTGTCTTGCTGATTTTCAATTTTCCCACTTTATCCCCCCATGCGTGGAAGTGCCCTATGCTCTCTAAGCTGTGTTTTTTAGATGTTTCAGGACACACCGTACACTTCTCCAGAGTGGCTGTTGGCAATGTACATCCCGCCCATCAGTGTAGCAAGGCTCCCATTTCTCCATGGCCTGTCCTGCATTTCTGGTTTTGATACTTTTTTCAGCATGGCCCTTTTGACCGATGGGAAGCGAGACTTCTTTGTAGCGCTGATTTGCCTTTCCAGGTTGCTTGGTTGGCCAAAAAGGGCGTATGCGTTTTTTCCTGAATATATTCAGGAAAAAACGCATACGCCCTTTTTGGCCAAGGGCATCATTGTCAACGTTTTGCCGCTTTTCATGTGCTTTAAAGGCGATTCGAATCTACCTCCTGAAATCTGTTTCCTGCAATTCTGCCTTGATTTCAAATCCTCTTCTTTGCCTTCCCTCAATATATTTGTGGACGAGAGTTATCATTTATAACTCTGCAGGTTTGTGAATTGCAGTGCCCAGAAGCTCCATTTTACAAGTCGCTTTTTTGGGAGCCGGCCGCAAAAGCGCAGGATGGCTTTAGGCCCTGTTCTGGTTCCGGGGGGCAGGCTGAGCCTGTGGTTAATTCTTCTTCCTGATGGGAAAATAGAGTGACCTGTGCCTGTCCCAACACCAAGAGCTAGTCTCTCATTGGTTCCCCGTCTTCCCGTTCATCCTCAGGACAAATTGCAACCTGTACGGAACAGGAGGTTAAAGGTGCTGATGCTCCAAGTAGGGAGATTGCTAGTAAAGTGGCTGGAATGGCGAACCCGAGCACAAGGAGATGAGAAATGAGGTGCGTTTTAGAAACCTTTCCCCATCACACGGTGTACCATCTTCTGGGTTTCTCATGCATGTTTTCGATGTAGGAAGATGCCCTTGAACCTGGAGATTTGGGACCCATGCGATGGGTAGCACGCAGTATTACTTTAAAGGGTCTGCGTTTGCTCACCCAACCTCACCAAACCTCTCATCCCCAAGAGTGTCCACCCTTATGTCTCATCCAGCTGTGGGTCTAGATATGGTCAATCCAGGTTGCATCACAGCCCCTGAACGAATTGTGTAAGAATTTCTCTCTCTTTCCCTGTCTTTGTTTCATGGGTTTTTAAAAGTAATTTATTTTTATAATGGGGTTTAGCTGCTTTTCACGGCTGTGTTTAGGCCGCTTTACACCCACTTGACACACTAACAGAGAGATATCAATACATAGGTTTTAAGATTATTACTAGTCAGATATATTCTTGTGCGGTGAATCGGGCGTGTTGAGTCCAGTTCTCTGAGCAAGGAGTAGGTCTTGTCTATTCCATATTGGGTTTATGGAACGGTATCTGAGCTAATTTGAAACTCTTGTTTTATGTATCACCCCACCTCACCTTTCCCGTTAAGCAGCCATAGTGTGTTTTCTGCATGTGTGACTCTGTTCTGTTTTGTAATTCAGTTCAAGTGTAACGGTTTTTACATTCCCTCTATAAGTGACACCTTATGAGAAGTGTCCTTTTCTGTGTGACTTATTTCACTTAGAATCGTCTTACCTAAATCCACTCATCATGCTGCTACTAGCCTTATGACATTGATTTCATGGCTGAGTGATATTCCATTGTACATAAGGACCACAACTTTTTTATCCATTTTTCGCTTTCCTGGGATATTTAAGGTGGAAGGAAGTGGAGGTCCTTGTCAACAGAGCAGCCCTAAACTTTGGGGTGCTTGTGTCTTGCTGATTTTCAATTTTCCCACTTTATCCCCCCATGCGTGGAAGTGCCCTATGCTCTCTAAGCTGTGTTTTTTAGATGTTTCAGGACACACCGTACACTTCTCCAGAGTGGCTGTTGGCAATTTACATCCCGTCCATCAGTGTAGCAAGGCTCCCATTTCTCCATGGCCTGTCCTGCATTTCTGGTTTTGACACTTTTTTCAGCATGGCCCTTTTGACCGATGGGAAGCGAGACTTCTTTGTAGCGCTGATTTGCCTTTCCAGGTTGCTTGGTTGGCCAAAAAGGGCGTATGCGTTTTTTCCTGAATATATTCAGGAAAAAACGCATACGCCCTTTTTGGCCAAGGGCATCATTGTCAACGTTTTGCCGCTTTTCATGTGCTTTAAAGGCGATTCGAATCTACCTCCTGAAATCTGTTTCCTGCAATTCTGCCTTGATTTCTAATCCTCTTCTTTGCCTTCCCTCAATATATTTGTGGACGAGAGTTACCATTTATAACTCTGCAGGTTTGTGAATTGCAGTGCCCTGAAGCTCCATTTTACAAGTCGCTTTTTTGGGAGCCGGCCGCAAAAGCGCAGGATGGCTTCAGGCCCTGTTCTGGTTCCGGGGGGCAGGCTGAGCCTGTGGTTAATTCTTCTTCCTGATGGGAAAATAGAGTGACCTGTGCCTGTCCCAACACCAAGAGCTAGTCTCTCATTGGTTCCCCGTCTTCCCGTTCATCCTCAGGACAAATTGCAACCTGTACGGAACAGGAGGTTAAAGGTGCTGATGCTCCAAGTAGGGAGATTGCTAGTAAAGTGGCTGGAATGGCGAACCCGAGCACAAGGAGATGAGAAATGAGGTGCGTTTTAGAAACCTTTCCCCATCACACGGTGTACCATCTTCTGGGTTTCTCATGCATGTTTTCGATGTAGGAAGATGCCCTTGAACCTGGAGATTTGGGACCCATGCGATGGGTAGCACGCAGTATTACTTTAAAGGGTCTGCGTTTGCTCACCCAACCTCACCAAACCTCTCAGCCCCAAGAGTGTCCACCCTTATGTCTCATCCAGCTGTGGGTCTAGATATGGTCAATCCAGGTTGCATCACAGCCCCTGAACGAATTGTGTAAGAATTTCTCTCTCTTTCCCTGTCTTTGTTTCATGGGTTTTTAAAAGTAATTTATTTTTATAATGGGGTTTAGCTGCTTTTCACGGCTGTGTTTAGGCCGCTTTACACCCACTTGACACACTAACAGAGAGATATCAATACATAGGTTTTAAGATTATTACTAGTCAGATATATTCTTGTGCAGTGAATCGGGCGTGTTGAGTCCAGTTCTCTGAGCAAGGAGTAGGTCTTGTCTATTCCATATTGGGTTTATGGAACGGTATCTGAGCTAATTTGAAACTCTTGTTTTATGTATCACCCCACCTCACCTTTCCCGTTAAGCAGCCATAGTGTGTTTTCTGCATGTGTGACTCTGTTCTGTTTTGTAATTCAGTTCAAGTGTAACGGTTTTTACATTCCCTCTATAAGTGACACCTTATGAGAAGTGTCCTTTTCTGTGTGACTTATTTCACTTAGAATCGTCGTACCTAAATCCACTCATCATGCTGCTACTAGCCTTATGACATTGATTTCACGGCTGAGTGATATTCCATTGTACATAAGGACCACAACTTTTTTATCCATTTTTCGCTTTCCTGGGATATTTAAGGTGGAAGGAAGTGGAGGTCCTTGTCAACAGAGCAGCCCTAAACTTTGGGGTGCTTGTGTCTTGCTGATTTTCAATTTTCCCACTTTATCCCCCCATGCGTGGAAGTGCCCTATGCTCTCTAAGCTGTGTTTTTTAGATGTTTCAGGACACACCGTACACTTCTCCAGAGTGGCTGTTGGCAATGTACATCCCGCCCATCAGTGTAGCAAGGCTCCCATTTCTCCATGGCCTGTCCTGCATTTCTGGTTTTGACACTTTTTTCAGCATGGCCCTTTTGACCGATGGGAAGCGAGACTTCTTTGTAGCGCTGATTTGCCTTTCCAGGTTGCTTGGTTGGCCAAAAAGGGCGTATGCGTTTTTTCCTGAATGTATTCAGGAAAAAACGCATACGCCCTTTTTGGCCAAGGGCATCATTGTCAACGTTTTGCCGCTTTTCATGTGCTTTAAAGGCGATTCGAATCTACCTCCTGAAATCTGTTTCCTGCAATTCTGCCTTGATTTCAAATCCTCTTCTTTGCCTTCCCTCAATATATTTGTGGACGAGAGTTATCATTTATAACTCTGCAGGTTTGTGAATTGCAGTGCCCAGAAGCTCCATTTTACAAGTCGCTTTTTTGGGAGCCGGCCGCAAAAGCGCAGGATGGCTTTAGGCCCTGTTCTGGTTCCGGGGGGCAGGCTGAGCCTGTGGTTAATTCTTCTTCCTGATGGGAAAATAGAGTGACCTGTGCCTGTCCCAACACCAAGAGCTAGTCTCTCATTGGTTCCCCGTCTTCCCGTTCATCCTCAGGACAAATTGCAACCTGTACGGAACAGGAGGTTAAAGGTGCTGATGCTCCAAGTAGGGAGATTGCTAGTAAAGTGGCTGGAATGGCGAACCCGAGCACAAGGAGATGAGAAATGAGGTGCGTTTTAGAAACCTTTCCCCATCACACGGTGTACCATCTTCTGGGTTTCTCATGCATGTTTTCGATGTAGGAAGATGCCCTTGAACCTGGAGATTTGGGACCCATGCGATGGGTAGCACGCAGTATTACTTTAAAGGGTCTGCGTTTGCTCACCCAACCTCACCAAACCTCTCAGCCCCAAGAGTGTCCACCCTTATGTCTCATCCAGCTGTGGGTCTAGATATGGTCAATCCAGGTTGCATCACAGCCCCTGAACGAATTGTGTAAGAATTTCTCTCTCTTTCCCTGTCTTTGTTTCATGGGTTTTTAAAAGTAATTTATTTTTATAATGGGGTTTAGCTGCTTTTCACGGCTGTGTTTAGGCCGCTTTACACCCACTTGACACACTAACAGAGAGATATCAATACATAGGTTTTAAGATTATTACTAGTCAGATATATTCTTCTGCGGTGAATCGGGCGTGTTGAGTCCAGTTCTCTGAGCAAGGAGTAGGTCTTGTCTATTACATATTGGGTTTATGGAATGGTATCTGAGCTAATTTGAAACTCTTGTTTTATGTATCACCCCACCTCACCTTTCCCGTTAAGCAGCCATAGTGTGTTTTCTGCATGTGTGACTCTGTTCTGTTTTGTAATTCAGTTCAAGTGTAACGGTTTTTACATTCCCTCTATAAGTGACACCTTATGAGAAGTGTCCTTTTCTGTGTGACTTATTTCACTTAGAATCGTCGTACCTAAATCCACTCATCATGCTGCTACTAGCCTTATGACATTGATTTCATGGCTGAGTGATATTCCATTGTACATAAGGACCACAACTTTTTTATCCATTTTTCGCTTTCCTGGGATATTTAAGGTGGAAGGAAGTGGAGGTCCTTGTCAACAGAGCAGCCCTAAACTTTGGGGTGCTTGTGTCTTGCTGATTTTCAATTTTCCCACTTTATCCCCCCATGCGTGGAAGTGCCCTATGCTCTCTAAGCTGTGTTTTTTAGATGTTTCAGGACACACCGTACACTTCTCCAGAGTGGCTGTTGGCAATTTACATCCCGCCCATCAGTGTAGCAAGGCTCCCATTTCTCCATGGCCTGTCCTGCATTTCTGGTTTTGACACTTTTTTCAGCATGGCCCTTTTGACCGATGGGAAGCGAGACTTCTTTGTAGCGCTGATTTGCCTTTCCAGGTTGCTTGGTTGGCCAAAAAGGGCGTATGCGTTTTTTCCTGAATATATTCAGGAAAAAACGCATACGCCCTTTTTGGCCAAGGGCATCATTGTCAACGTTTTGCCGCTTTTCATGTGCTTTAAAGGCGATTCGAATCTACCTCCTGAAATCTGTTTCCTGCAATTCTGCCTTGATTTCTAATCCTCTTCTTTGCCTTCCCTCAATATATTTGTGGACGAGAGTTACCATTTATAACTCTGCAGGTTTGTGAATTGCAGTGCCCTGAAGCTCCATTTTACAAGTCGCATTTTTGGGAGCCGCCCGCAAAAGCGCAGGATGGCTTCAGGCCCTGTTCTGGTTCCGGGGGGCAGGCTGAGCCTGTGGTTAATTCTTCTTCCTGATGGGAAAATAGAGTGACCTGTGCCTGTCCCAACACCAAGAGCTAGTCTCTCATTGGTTCCCCGTCTTCCCGTTCATCCTCAGGACAAATTGCAACCTGTACGGAACAGGAGGTTAAAGGTGCTGACGCTCCAAGTAGGGAGATTGCTAGTAAAGTGGCTGGAATGGCGAACCCGAGCACAAGGAGATGAGAAATGAGGTGCGTTTTAGAAACCTTTCCCCATCACACGGTGTACCATCTTCTGGGTTTCTCATGCATGTTTTCGATGTAGGAAGATGCCCTTGAACCTGGAGATTTGGGACCCATGCGATGGGTAGCACGCAGTATTACTTTAAAGGGTCTGCGTTTGCTCACCCAACCTCACCAAACCTCTCAGCCCCAAGAGTGTCCACCCTTATGTCTCATCCAGCTGTGGGTCTAGATATGGTCAATCCAGGTTGCATCACAGCCCCTGAACGAATTGTGTAAGAATTTCTCTCTCTTTCCCTGTCTTTGTTTCATGGGTTTTTAAAAGTAATTTATTTTTATAATGGGGTTTAGCTGCTTTTCACGGCTGTGTTTAGGCCGCTTTACACCCACTTGACACACTAACAGAGAGATATCAATACATAGGTTTTAAGATTATTACTAGTCAGATATATTCTTGTGCGGTGAATCGGGCGTGTTGAGTCCAGTTCTCTGAGCAAGGAGTAGGTCTTGTCTATTACATATTGGGTTTATGGAACGGTATCTGAGCTAATTTGAAACTCTTGTTTTATGTATCACCCCACCTCACCTTTCCCGTTAAGCAGCCATAGTGTGTTTTCTGCATGTGTGACTCTGTTCTGTTTTGTAATTCAGTTCAAGTGTAACGGTTTTTACATTCCCTCTATAAGTGACACCTTATGAGAAGTGTCCTTTTCTGTGTGACTTATTTCACTTAGAATCGTCGTACCTAAATCCACTCATCATGCTGCTACTAGCCTTATGACATTGATTTCATGGCTGAGTGATATTCCATTGTACATAAGGACCACAACTTTTTTATCCATTTTTCGCTTTCCTGGGATATTTAAGGTGGAAGGAAGTGGAGGTCCTTGTCAACAGAGCAGCCCTAAACTTTGGGGTGCTTGTGTCTTGCTGATTTTCAATTTTCCCACTTTATCCCCCCATGCGTGGAAGTGCCCTATGCTCTCTAAGCTGTGTTTTTTAGATGTTTCAGGACACACCGTACACTTCTCCAGAGTGGCTGTTGGCAATGTACATCCCGCCCATCAGTGTAGCAAGGCTCCCATTTCTCCATGGCCTGTCCTGCATTTCTGGTTTTGACACTTTTTTCAGCATGGCCCTTTTGACCGATGGGAAGCGAGACTTCTTTGTAGCGCTGATTTGCCTTTCCAGGTTGCTTGGTTGGCCAAAAAGGGCGTATGCGTTTTTTCCTGAATATATTCAGGAAAAAACGCATACGCCCTTTTTGGCCAAGGGCATCATTGTCAACGTTTTGCCGCTTTTCATGTGCTTTAAAGGCGATTCGAATCTACCTCCTGAAATCTGTTTCCTGCAATTCTGCCTTGATTTCTAATCCTCTTCTTTGCCTTCCCTCAATATATTTGTGGACGAGAGTTACCATTTATAACTCTGCAGGTTTGTGAATTGCAGTGCCCTGAAGCTCCATTTTACAAGTCGCTTTTTTGGGAGCCGGCCGCAAAAGCGCAGGATGGCTTCAGGCCCTGTTCTGGTTCCGGGGGGCAGGCTGAGCCTGTGGTTAATTCTTCTTCCTGATGGGAAAATAGAGTGACCTGTGCCTGTCCCAACACCAAGAGCTAGTCTCTCATTGGTTCCCCGTCTTCCCGTTCATCCTCAGGACAAATTGCAACCTGTACGGAACAGGAGGTTAAAGGTGCTGATGCTCCAAGTAGGGAGATTGCTAGTAAAGTGGCTGGAATGGCGAACCCGAGCACAAGGAGATGAGAAATGAGGTGCGTTTTAGAAACCTTTCCCCATCACACGGTGTACCATCTTCTGGGTTTCTCATGCATGTTTTCGATGTAGGAAGATGCCCTTGAACCTGGAGATTTGGGACCCATGCGATGGGTAGCACGCAGTATTACTTTAAAGGGTCTGCGTTTGCTCACCCAACCTCACCAAACCTCTCAGCCCCAAGAGTGTCCACCCTTATGTCTCATCCAGCTGTGGGTCTAGATATGGTCAATCCAGGTTGCATCACAGCCCCTGAACGAATTGTGTAAGAATTTCTCTCTCTTTCCCTGTCTTTGTTTCATGGGTTTTTAAAAGTAATTTATTTTTATAATGGGGTTTAGCTGCTTTTCACGGCTGTGTTTAGGCCGCTTTACACCCACTTGACACACTAACAGAGAGATATCAATACATAGGTTTTAAGATTATTACTAGTCAGATATATTCTTCTGCGGTGAATCGGGCGTGTTGAGTCCAGTTCTCTGAGCAAGGAGTAGGTCTTGTCTATTACATATTGGGTTTATGGAATGGTATCTGAGCTAATTTGAAACTCTTGTTTTATGTATCACCCCACCTCACCTTTCCCGTTAAGCAGCCATAGTGTGTTTTCTGCATGTGTGACTCTGTTCTGTTTTGTAATTCAGTTCAAGTGTAACGGTTTTTACATTCCCTCTATAAGTGACACCTTATGAGAAGTGTCCTTTTCTGTGTGACTTATTTCACTTAGAATCGTCGTACCTAAATCCACTCATCATGCTGCTACTAGCCTTATGACATTGATTTCATGGCTGAGTGATATTCCATTGTACATAAGGAACACAACTTTTTTATCCATTTTTCACTTTCCTGGGATATTTAAGGTGGAAGGAAGTGGAGGTCCTTGTCAACAGAGCAGCCCTAAACTTTGGGGTGCTTGTGTCTTGCTGATTTTCAATTTTCCCACTTTATCCCCCCATGCGTGGAAGTGCCCTATGCTCTCTAAGCTGTGTTTTTTAGATGTTTCAGGACACACCGTACACTTCTCCAGAGTGGCTGTTGGCAATGTACATCCCGCCCATCAGTGTAGCAAGGCTCCCATTTCTCCATGGCCTGTCCTGCATTTCTGGTTTTGACACTTTTTTCAGCATGGCCCTTTTGACCGATGGGAAGCGAGACTTCTTTGTAGCGCTGATTTGCCTTTCCAGGTTGCTTGGTTGGCCAAAAAGGGCGTATGCGTTTTTTCCTGAATATATTCAGGAAAAAACGCATACGCCCTTTTTGGCCAAGGGCATCATTGTCAACGTTTTGCCGCTTTTCATGTGCTTTAAAGGCGATTCGAATCTACCTCCTGAAATCTGTTTCCTGCAATTCTGCCTTGATTTCAAATCCTCTTCTTTGCCTTCCCTCAATATATTTGTGGACGAGAGTTATCATTTATAACTCTGCAGGTTTGTGAATTGCAGTGCCCAGAAGCTCCATTTTACAAGTCGCTTTTTTGGGAGCCGGCCGCAAAAGCGCAGGATGGCTTTAGGCCCTGTTCTGGTTCCGGGGGGCAGGCTGAGCCTGTGGTTAATTCTTCTTCCTGATGGGAAAATAGAGTGACCTGTGCCTGTCCCAACACCAAGAGCTAGTCTCTCATTGGTTCCCCGTCTTCCCGTTCATCCTCAGGACAAATTGCAACCTGTACGGAACAGGAGGTTAAAGGTGCTGACGCTCCAAGTAGGGAGATTGCTAGTAAAGTGGCTGGAATGGCGAACCCGAGCACAAGGAGATGAGAAATGAGGTGCGTTTTAGAAACCTTTCCCCATCACACGGTGTACCATCTTCTGGGTTTCTCATGCATGTTTTCGATGTAGGAAGATGCCCTTGAACCTGGAGATTTGGGACCCATGCGATGGGTAGCACGCAGTATTACTTTAAAGGGTCTGCGTTTGCTCACCCAACCTCACCAAACCTCTCAGCCCCAAGAGTGTCCACCCTTATGTCTCATCCAGCTGTGGGTCTAGATATGGTCAATCCAGGTTGCATCACAGCCCCTGAACGAATTGTGTAAGAATTTCTCTCTCTTTCCCTGTCTTTGTTTCATGGGTTTTTAAAAGTAATTTATTTTTATAATGGGGTTTAGCTGCTTTTCACGGCTGTGTTTAGGCCGCTTTACACCCACTTGACACACTAACAGAGAGATATCAATACATAGGTTTTAAGATTATTACTAGTCAGATATATTCTTGTGCGGTGAATCGGGCGTGTTGAGTCCAGTTCTCTGAGCAAGGAGTAGGTCTTGTCTATTACATATTGGGTTTATGGAACGGTATCTGAGCTAATTTGAAACTCTTGTTTTATGTATCACCCCACCTCACCTTTCCCGTTAAGCAGCCATAGTGTGTTTTCTGCATGTGTGACTCTGTTCTGTTTTGTAATTCAGTTCAAGTGTAACGGTTTTTACATTCCCTCTATAAGTGACACCTTATGAGAAGTGTCCTTTTCTGTGTGACTTATTTCACTTAGAATCGTCTTACCTAAATCCACTCATCATGCTGCTACTAGCCTTATGACATTGATTTCACGGCTGAGTGATATTCCATTGTACATAAGGACCACAACTTTTTTATCCATTTTTCGCTTTCCTGGGATATTTAAGGTGGAAGGAAGTGGAGGTCCTTGTCAACAGAGCAGCCCTAAACTTTGGGGTGCTTGTGTCTTGCTGATTTTCAATTTTCCCACTTTATCCCCCCATGCGTGGAAGTGCCCTATGCTCTCTAAGCTGTGTTTTTTAGATGTTTCAGGACACACCGTACACTTCTCCAGAGTGGCTGTTGGCAATGTACATCCCGCCCATCAGTGTAGCAAGGCTCCCATTTCTCCATGGCCTGTCCTGCATTTCTGGTTTTGACACTTTTTTCAGCATGGCCCTTTTGACCGATGGGAAGCGAGACTTCTTTGTAGCGCTGATTTGCCTTTCCAGGTTGCTTGGTTGGCCAAAAAGGGCGTATGCGTTTTTTCCTGAATATATTCAGGAAAAAACGCATACGCCCTTTTTGGCCAAGGGCATCATTGTCAACGTTTTGCCGCTTTTCATGTGCTTTAAAGGCGATTCGAATCTACCTCCTGAAATCTGTTTCCTGCAATTCTGCCTTGATTTCAAATCCTCTTCTTTGCCTTCCCTCAATATATTTGTGGACGAGAGTTATCATTTATAACTCTGCAGGTTTGTGAATTGCAGTGCCCAGAAGCTCCATTTTACAAGTCGCTTTTTTGGGAGCCGGCCGCAAAAGCGCAGGATGGCTTTAGGCCCTGTTCTGGTTCCGGGGGGCAGGCTGAGCCTGTGGTTAATTCTTCTTCCTGATGGGAAAATAGAGTGACCTGTGCCTGTCCCAACACCAAGAGCTAGTCTCTCATTGGTTCCCCGTCTTCCCGTTCATCCTCAGGACAAATTGCAACCTGTACGGAACAGGAGGTTAAAGGTGCTGATGCTCCAAGTAGGGAGATTGCTAGTAAAGTGGCTGGAATGGCGAACCCGAGCACAAGGAGATGAGAAATGAGGTGCGTTTTAGAAACCTTTCCCCATCACACGGTGTACCATCTTCTGGGTTTCTCATGCATGTTTTCGATGTAGGAAGATGCCCTTGAACCTGGAGATTTGGGACCCATGCGATGGGTAGCACGCAGTATTACTTTAAAGGGTCTGCGTTTGCTCACCCAACCTCACCAAACCTCTCAGCCCCAAGAGTGTCCACCCTTATGTCTCATCCAGCTGTGGGTCTAGATATGGTCAATCCAGGTTGCATCACAGCCCCTGAACGAATTGTGTAAGAATTTCTCTCTCTTTCCCTGTCTTTGTTTCATGGGTTTTTAAAAGTAATTTATTTTTATAATGGGGTTTAGCTGCTTTTCACGGCTGTGTTTAGGCCGCTTTACACCCACTTGACACACTAACAGAGAGATATCAATACATAGGTTTTAAGATTATTACTAGTCAGATATATTCTTCTGCGGTGAATCGGGCGTGTTGAGTCCAGTTCTCTGAGCAAGGAGTAGGTCTTGTCTATTACATATTGGGTTTATGGAATGGTATCTGAGCTAATTTGAAACTCTTGTTTTATGTATCACCCCACCTCACCTTTCCCGTTAAGCAGCCATAGTGTGTTTTCTGCATGTGTGACTCTGTTCTGTTTTGTAATTCAGTTCAAGTGTAACGGTTTTTACATTCCCTCTATAAGTGACACCTTATGAGAAGTGTCCTTTTCTGTGTGACTTATTTCACTTAGAATCGTCGTACCTAAATCCACTCATCATGCTGCTACTAGCCTTATGACATTGATTTCATGGCTGAGTGATATTCCATTGTACATAAGGACCACAACTTTTTTATCCATTTTTCGCTTTCCTGGGATATTTAAGGTGGAAGGAAGTGGAGGTCCTTGTCAACAGAGCAGCCCTAAACTTTGGGGTGCTTGTGTCTTGCTGATTTTCAATTTTCCCACTTTATCCCCCCATGCGTGGAAGTGCCCTATGCTCTCTAAGCTGTGTTTTTTAGATGTTTCAGGACACACCGTACACTTCTCCAGAGTGGCTGTTGGCAATGTACATCCCGCCCATCAGTGTAGCAAGGCTCCCATTTCTCCATGGCCTGTCCTGCATTTCTGGTTTTGACACTTTTTTCAGCATGGCCCTTTTGACCGATGGGAAGCGAGACTTCTTTGTAGCGCTGATTTGCCTTTCCAGGTTGCTTGGTTGGCCAAAAAGGGCGTATGCGTTTTTTCCTGAATATATTCAGGAAAAAACGCATACGCCCTTTTTGGCCAAGGGCATCATTGTCAACGTTTTGCCGCTTTTCATGTGCTTTAAAGGCGATTCGAATCTACCTCCTGAAATCTGTTTCCTGCAATTCTGCCTTGATTTCTAATCCTCTTCTTTGCCTTCCCTCAATATATTTGTGGACGAGAGTTACCATTTATAACTCTGCAGGTTTGTGAATTGCAGTGCCCTGAAGCTCCATTTTACAAGTCGCATTTTTGGGAGCCGCCCGCAAAAGCGCAGGATGGCTTCAGGCCCTGTTCTGGTTCCGGGGGGCAGGCTGAGCCTGTGGTTAATTCTTCTTCCTGATGGGAAAATAGAGTGACCTGTGCCTGTCCCAACACCAAGAGCTAGTCTCTCATTGGTTCCCCGTCTTCCCGTTCATCCTCAGGACAAATTGCAACCTGTACGGAACAGGAGGTTAAAGGTGCTGACGCTCCAAGTAGGGAGATTGCTAGTAAAGTGGCTGGAATGGCGAACCCGAGCACAAGGAGATGAGAAATGAGGTGCGTTTTAGAAACCTTTCCCCATCACACGGTGTACCATCTTCTGGGTTTCTCATGCATGTTTTCGATGTAGGAAGATGCCCTTGAACCTGGAGATTTGGGACCCATGCGATGGGTAGCACGCAGTATTACTTTAAAGGGTCTGCGTTTGCTCACCCAACCTCACCAAACCTCTCAGCCCCAAGAGTGTCCACCCTTATGTCTCATCCAGCTGTGGGTCTAGATATGGTCAATCCAGGTTGCATCACAGCCCCTGAACGAATTGTGTAAGAATTTCTCTCTCTTTCCCTGTCTTTGTTTCATGGGTTTTTAAAAGTAATTTATTTTTATAATGGGGTTTAGCTGCTTTTCACGGCTGTGTTTAGGCCGCTTTACACCCACTTGACACACTAACAGAGAGATATCAATACATAGGTTTTAAGATTATTACTAGTCAGATATATTCTTGTGCGGTGAATCGGGCGTGTTGAGTCCAGTTCTCTGAGCAAGGAGTAGGTCTTGTCTATTCCATATTGGGTTTATGGAACGGTATCTGAGCTAATTTGAAACTCTTGTTTTATGTATCACCCCACCTCACCTTTCCCGTTAAGCAGCCATAGTGTGTTTTCTGCATGTGTGACTCTGTTCTGTTTTGTAATTCAGTTCAAGTGTAACGGTTTTTACATTCCCTCTATAAGTGACACCTTATGAGAAGTGTCCTTTTCTGTGTGACTTATTTCACTTAGAATCGTCTTACCTAAATCCATTCATCATGCTGCTACTAGCCTTATGACATTGATTTCATGGCTGAGTGATATTCCATTGTACATAAGGACCACAACTTTTTTATCCATTTTTCGCTTTCCTGGGATATTTAAGGTGGAAGGAAGTGGAGGTCCTTGTCAACAGAGCAGCCCTAAACTTTGGGGTGCTTGTGTCTTGCTGATTTTCAATTTTCCCACTTTATCCCCCCATGCGTGGAAGTGCCCTATGCTCTCTAAGCTGTGTTTTTTAGATGTTTCAGGACACACCGTACACTTCTCCAGAGTGGCTGTTGGCAATGTACATCCCGCCCATCAGTGTAGCAAGGCTCCCATTTCTCCATGGCCTGTCCTGCATTTCTGGTTTTGACACTTTTTTCAGCATGGCCCTTTTGACCGATGGGAAGCGAGACTTCTTTGTAGCGCTGATTTGCCTTTCCAGGTTGCTTGGTTGGCCAAAAAGGGCGTATGCGTTTTTTCCTGAATATATTCAGGAAAAAACGCATACGCCCTTTTTGGCCAAGGGCATCATTGTCAACGTTTTGCCGCTTTTCATGTGCTTTAAAGGCGATTCGAATCTACCTCCTGAAATCTGTTTCCTGCAATTCTGCCTTGATTTCTAATCCTCTTCTTTGCCTTCCCTCAATATATTTGTGGACGAGAGTTACCATTTATAACTCTGCAGGTTTGTGAATTGCAGTGCCCTGAAGCTCCATTTTACAAGTCGCTTTTTTGGGAGCCGGCCGCAAAAGCGCAGGATGGCTTCAGGCCCTGTTCTGGTTCCGGGGGGCAGGCTGAGCCTGTGGTTAATTCTTCTTCCTGATGGGAAAATAGAGTGACCTGTGCCTGTCCCAACACCAAGAGCTAGTCTCTCATTGGTTCCCCGTCTTCCCGTTCATCCTCAGGACAAATTGCAACCTGTACGGAACAGGAGGTTAAAGGTGCTGATGCTCCAAGTAGGGAGATTGCTAGTAAAGTGGCTGGAATGGCGAACCCGAGCACAAGGAGATGAGAAATGAGGTGCGTTTTAGAAACCTTTCCCCATCACACGGTGTACCATCTTCTGGGTTTCTCATGCATGTTTTCGATGTAGGAAGATGCCCTTGAACCTGGAGATTTGGGACCCATGCGATGGGTAGCAGGCAGTATTACTTTAAAGGGTCTGCGTTTGCTCACCCAACCTCACCAAACCTCTCAGCCCCAAGAGTGTCCACCCTTATGTCTCATCCAGCTGTGGGTCTAGATATGGTCAATCCAGGTTGCATCACAGCCCCTGAACGAATTGTGTAAGAATTTCTCTCTCTTTCCCTGTCTTTGTTTCATGGGTTTTTAAAAGTAATTTATTTTTATAATGGGGTTTAGCTGCTTTTCACGGCTGTGTTTAGGCCGCTTTACACCCACTTGACACACTAACAGAGAGATATCAATACATAGGTTTTAAGATTATTACTAGTCAGATATATTCTTGTGCAGTGAATCGGGCGTGTTGAGTCCAGTTCTCTGAGCAAGGAGTAGGTCTTGTCTATTCCATATTGGGTTTATGGAACGGTATCTGAGCTAATTTGAAACTCTTGTTTTATGTATCACCCCACCTCACCTTTCCCGTTAAGCAGCCATAGTGTGTTTTCTGCATGTGTGACTCTGTTCTGTTTTGTAATTCAGTTCAAGTGTAACGGTTTTTACATTCCCTCTATAAGTGACACCTTATGAGAAGTGTCCTTTTCTGTGTGACTTATTTCACTTAGAATCGTCTTACCTAAATCCACTCATCATGCTGCTACTAGCCTTATGACATTGATTTCACGGCTGAGTGATATTCCATTGTACATAAGGACCACAACTTTTTTATCCATTTTTCGCTTTCCTGGGATATTTAAGGTGGAAGGAAGTGGAGGTCCTTGTCAACAGAGCAGCCCTAAACTTTGGGGTGCTTGTGTCTTGCTGATTTTCAATTTTCCCACTTTATCCCCCCATGCGTGGAAGTGCCCTATGCTCTCTAAGCTGTGTTTTTTAGATGTTTCAGGACACACCGTACACTTCTCCAGAGTGGCTGTTGGCAATGTACATCCCGCCCATCAGTGTAGCAAGGCTCCCATTTCTCCATGGCCTGTCCTGCATTTCTGGTTTTGACACTTTTTTCAGCATGGCCCTTTTGACCGATGGGAAGCGAGACTTCTTTGTAGCGCTGATTTGCCTTTCCAGGTTGCTTGGTTGGCCAAAAAGGGCGTATGCGTTTTTTCCTGAATATATTCAGGAAAAAACGCATACGCCCTTTTTGGCCAAGGGCATCATTGTCAACGTTTTGCCGCTTTTCATGTGCTTTAAAGGCGATTCGAATCTACCTCCTGAAATCTGTTTCCTGCAATTCTGCCTTGATTTCAAATCCTCTTCTTTGCCTTCCCTCAATATATTTGTGGACGAGAGTTATCATTTATAACTCTGCAGGTTTGTGAATTGCAGTGCCCAGAAGCTCCATTTTACAAGTCGCTTTTTTGGGAGCCGGCCGCAAAAGCGCAGGATGGCTTTAGGCCCTGTTCTGGTTCCGGGGGGCAGGCTGAGCCTGTGGTTAATTCTTCTTCCTGATGGGAAAATAGAGTGACCTGTGCCTGTCCCAACACCAAGAGCTAGTCTCTCATTGGTTCCCCGTCTTCCCGTTCATCCTCAGGACAAATTGCAACCTGTACGGAACAGGAGGTTAAAGGTGCTGATGCTCCAAGTAGGGAGATTGCTAGTAAAGTGGCTGGAATGGCGAACCCGAGCACAAGGAGATGAGAAATGAGGTGCGTTTTAGAAACCTTTCCCCATCACACGGTGTACCATCTTCTGGGTTTCTCATGCATGTTTTCGATGTAGGAAGATGCCCTTGAACCTGGAGATTTGGGACCCATGCGATGGGTAGCACGCAGTATTACTTTAAAGGGTCTGCGTTTGCTCACCCAACCTCACCAAACCTCTCAGCCCCAAGAGTGTCCACCCTTATGTCTCATCCAGCTGTGGGTCTAGATATGGTCAATCCAGGTTGCATCACAGCCCCTGAACGAATTGTGTAAGAATTTCTCTCTCTTTCCCTGTCTTTGTTTCATGGGTTTTTAAAAGTAATTTATTTTTATAATGGGGTTTAGCTGCTTTTCACGGCTGTGTTTAGGCCGCTTTACACCCACTTGACACACTAACAGAGAGATATCAATACATAGGTTTTAAGATTATTACTAGTCAGATATATTCTTCTGCGGTGAATCGGGCGTGTTGAGTCCAGTTCTCTGAGCAAGGAGTAGGTCTTGTCTATTACATATTGGGTTTATGGAATGGTATCTGAGCTAATTTGAAACTCTTGTTTTATGTATCACCCCACCTCACCTTTCCCGTTAAGCAGCCATAGTGTGTTTTCTGCATGTGTGACTCTGTTCTGTTTTGTAATTCAGTTCAAGTGTAACGGTTTTTACATTCCCTCTATAAGTGACACCTTATGAGAAGTGTCCTTTTCTGTGTGACTTATTTCACTTAGAATCGTCGTACCTAAATCCACTCATCATGCTGCTACTAGCCTTATGACATTGATTTCATGGCTGAGTGATATTCCATTGTACATAAGGACCACAACTTTTTTATCCATTTTTCGCTTTCCTGGGATATTTAAGGTGGAAGGAAGTGGAGGTCCTTGTCAACAGAGCAGCCCTAAACTTTGGGGTGCTTGTGTCTTGCTGATTTTCAATTTTCCCACTTTATCCCCCCATGCGTGGAAGTGCCCTATGCTCTCTAAGCTGTGTTTTTTAGATGTTTCAGGACACACCGTACACTTCTCCAGAGTGGCTGTTGGCAATGTACATCCCGCCCATCAGTGTAGCAAGGCTCCCATTTCTCCATGGCCTGTCCTGCATTTCTGGTTTTGACACTTTTTTCAGCATGGCCCTTTTGACCGATGGGAAGCGAGACTTCTTTGTAGCGCTGATTTGCCTTTCCAGGTTGCTTGGTTGGCCAAAAAGGGCGTATGCGTTTTTTCCTGAATATATTCAGGAAAAAACGCATACGCCCTTTTTGGCCAAGGGCATCATTGTCAACGTTTTGCCGCTTTTCATGTGCTTTAAAGGCGATTCGAATCTACCTCCTGAAATCTGTTTCCTGCAATTCTGCCTTGATTTCTAATCCTCTTCTTTGCCTTCCCTCAATATATTTGTGGACGAGAGTTACCATTTATAACTCTGCAGGTTTGTGAATTGCAGTGCCCTGAAGCTCCATTTTACAAGTCGCATTTTTGGGAGCCGCCCGCAAAAGCGCAGGATGGCTTCAGGCCCTGTTCTGGTTCCGGGGGGCAGGCTGAGCCTGTGGTTAATTCTTCTTCCTGATGGGAAAATAGAGTGACCTGTGCCTGTCCCAACACCAAGAGCTAGTCTCTCATTGGTTCCCCGTCTTCCCGTTCATCCTCAGGACAAATTGCAACCTGTACGGAACAGGAGGTTAAAGGTGCTGACGCTCCAAGTAGGGAGATTGCTAGTAAAGTGGCTGGAATGGCGAACCCGAGCACAAGGAGATGAGAAATGAGGTGCGTTTTAGAAACCTTTCCCCATCACACGGTGTACCATCTTCTGGGTTTCTCATGCATGTTTTCGATGTAGGAAGATGCCCTTGAACCTGGAGATTTGGGACCCATGCGATGGGTAGCACGCAGTATTACTTTAAAGGGTCTGCGTTTGCTCACCCAACCTCACCAAACCTCTCAGCCCCAAGAGTGTCCACCCTTATGTCTCATCCAGCTGTGGGTCTAGATATGGTCAATCCAGGTTGCATCACAGCCCCTGAACGAATTGTGTAAGAATTTCTCTCTCTTTCCCTGTCTTTGTTTCATGGGTTTTTAAAAGTAATTTATTTTTATAATGGGGTTTAGCTGCTTTTCACGGCTGTGTTTAGGCCGCTTTACACCCACTTGACACACTAACAGAGAGATATCAATACATAGGTTTTAAGATTATTACTAGTCAGATATATTCTTGTGCGGTGAATCGGGCGTGTTGAGTCCAGTTCTCTGAGCAAGGAGTAGGTCTTGTCTATTCCATATTGGGTTTATGGAACGGTATCTGAGCTAATTTGAAACTCTTGTTTTATGTATCACCCCACCTCACCTTTCCCGTTAAGCAGCCATAGTGTGTTTTTCTGCATGTGTGACTCTGTTCTGTTTTGTAATTCAGTTCAAGTGTAACGGTTTTTACATTCCCTCTATAAGTGACACCTTATGAGAAGTGTCCTTTTCTGTGTGACTTATTTCACTTAGAATCGTCTTACCTAAATCCATTCATCATGCTGCTACTAGCCTTATGACATTGATTTCATGGCTGAGTGATATTCCATTGTACATAAGGACCACAACTTTTTTATCCATTTTTCGCTTTCCTGGGATATTTAAGGTGGAAGGAAGTGGAGGTCCTTGTCAACAGAGCAGCCCTAAACTTTGGGGTGCTTGTGTCTTGCTGATTTTCAATTTTCCCACTTTATCCCCCCATGCGTGGAAGTGCCCTATGCTCTCTAAGCTGTGTTTTTTAGATGTTTCAGGACACACCGTACACTTCTCCAGAGTGGCTGTTGGCAATGTACATCCCGCCCATCAGTGTAGCAAGGCTCCCATTTCTCCATGGCCTGTCCTGCATTTCTGGTTTTGACACTTTTTTCAGCATGGCCCTTTTGACCGATGGGAAGCGAGACTTCTTTGTAGCGCTGATTTGCCTTTCCAGGTTGCTTGGTTGGCCAAAAAGGGCGTATGCGTTTTTTCCTGAATATATTCAGGAAAAAACGCATACGCCCTTTTTGGCCAAGGGCATCATTGTCAACGTTTTGCCGCTTTTCATGTGCTTTAAAGGCGATTCGAATCTACCTCCTGAAATCTGTTTCCTGCAATTCTGCCTTGATTTCTAATCCTCTTCTTTGCCTTCCCTCAATATATTTGTGGACGAGAGTTACCATTTATAACTCTGCAGGTTTGTGAATTGCAGTGCCCTGAAGCTCCATTTTACAAGTCGCTTTTTTGGGAGCCGGCCGCAAAAGCGCAGGATGGCTTCAGGCCCTGTTCTGGTTCCGGGGGGCAGGCTGAGCCTGTGGTTAATTCTTCTTCCTGATGGGAAAATAGAGTGACCTGTGCCTGTCCCAACACCAAGAGCTAGTCTCTCATTGGTTCCCCGTCTTCCCGTTCATCCTCAGGACAAATTGCAACCTGTACGGAACAGGAGGTTAAAGGTGCTGATGCTCCAAGTAGGGAGATTGCTAGTAAAGTGGCTGGAATGGCGAACCCGAGCACAAGGAGATGAGAAATGAGGTGCGTTTTAGAAACCTTTCCCCATCACACGGTGTACCATCTTCTGGGTTTCTCATGCATGTTTTCGATGTAGGAAGATGCCCTTGAACCTGGAGATTTGGGACCCATGCGATGGGTAGCACGCAGTATTACTTTAAAGGGTCTGCGTTTGCTCACCCAACCTCACCAAACCTCTCAGCCCCAAGAGTGTCCACCCTTATGTCTCATCCAGCTGTGGGTCTAGATATGGTCAATCCAGGTTGCATCACAGCCCCTGAACGAATTGTGTAAGAATTTCTCTCTCTTTCCCTGTCTTTGTTTCATGGGTTTTTAAAAGTAATTTATTTTTATAATGGGGTTTAGCTGCTTTTCACGGCTGTGTTTAGGCCGCTTTACACCCACTTGACACACTAACAGAGAGATATCAATACATAGGTTTTAAGATTATTACTAGTCAGATATATTCTTGTGCAGTGAATCGGGCGTGTTGAGTCCAGTTCTCTGAGCAAGGAGTAGGTCTTGTCTATTCCATATTGGGTTTATGGAACGGTATCTGAGCTAATTTGAAACTCTTGTTTTATGTATCACCCCACCTCACCTTTCCCGTTAAGCAGCCATAGTGTGTTTTCTGCATGTGTGACTCTGTTCTGTTTTGTAATTCAGTTCAAGTGTAACGGTTTTTACATTCCCTCTATAAGTGACACCTTATGAGAAGTGTCCTTTTCTGTGTGACTTATTTCACTTAGAATCGTCTTACCTAAATCCACTCATCATGCTGCTACTAGCCTTATGACATTGATTTCACGGCTGAGTGATATTCCATTGTACATAAGGACCACAACTTTTTTATCCATTTTTCGCTTTCCTGGGATATTTAAGGTGGAAGGAAGTGGAGGTCCTTGTCAACAGAGCAGCCCTAAACTTTGGGGTGCTTGTGTCTTGCTGATTTTCAATTTTCCCACTTTATCCCCCCATGCGTGGAAGTGCCCTATGCTCTCTAAGCTGTGTTTTTTAGATGTTTCAGGACACACCGTACACTTCTCCAGAGTGGCTGTTGGCAATGTACATCCCGCCCATCAGTGTAGCAAGGCTCCCATTTCTCCATGGCCTGTCCTGCATTTCTGGTTTTGACACTTTTTTCAGCATGGCCCTTTTGACCGATGGGAAGCGAGACTTCTTTGTAGCGCTGATTTGCCTTTCCAGGTTGCTTGGTTGGCCAAAAAGGGCGTATGCGTTTTTTCCTGAATATATTCAGGAAAAAACGCATACGCCCTTTTTGGCCAAGGGCATCATTGTCAACGTTTTGCCGCTTTTCATGTGCTTTAAAGGCGATTCGAATCTACCTCCTGAAATCTGTTTCCTGCAATTCTGCCTTGATTTCAAATCCTCTTCTTTGCCTTCCCTCAATATATTTGTGGACGAGAGTTATCATTTATAACTCTGCAGGTTTGTGAATTGCAGTGCCCAGAAGCTCCATTTTACAAGTCGCTTTTTTGGGAGCCGGCCGCAAAAGCGCAGGATGGCTTTAGGCCCTGTTCTGGTTCCGGGGGGCAGGCTGAGCCTGTGGTTAATTCTTCTTCCTGATGGGAAAATAGAGTGACCTGTGCCTGTCCCAACACCAAGAGCTAGTCTCTCATTGGTTCCCCGTCTTCCCGTTCATCCTCAGGACAAATTGCAACCTGTACGGAACAGGAGGTTAAAGGTGCTGATGCTCCAAGTAGGGAGATTGCTAGTAAAGTGGCTGGAATGGCGAACCCGAGCACAAGGAGATGAGAAATGAGGTGCGTTTTAGAAACCTTTCCCCATCACACGGTGTACCATCTTCTGGGTTTCTCATGCATGTTTTCGATGTAGGAAGATGCCCTTGAACCTGGAGATTTGGGACCCATGCGATGGGTAGCACGCAGTATTACTTTAAAGGGTCTGCGTTTGCTCACCCAACCTCACCAAACCTCTCAGCCCCAAGAGTGTCCACCCTTATGTCTCATCCAGCTGTGGGTCTAGATATGGTCAATCCAGGTTGCATCACAGCCCCTGAACGAATTGTGTAAGAATTTCTCTCTCTTTCCCTGTCTTTGTTTCATGGGTTTTTAAAAGTAATTTATTTTTATAATGGGGTTTAGCTGCTTTTCACGGCTGTGTTTAGGCCGCTTTACACCCACTTGACACACTAACAGAGAGATATCAATACATAGGTTTTAAGATTATTACTAGTCAGATATATTCTTCTGCGGTGAATCGGGCGTGTTGAGTCCAGTTCTCTGAGCAAGGAGTAGGTCTTGTCTATTACATATTGGGTTTATGGAATGGTATCTGAGCTAATTTGAAACTCTTGTTTTATGTATCACCCCACCTCACCTTTCCCGTTAAGCAGCCATAGTGTGTTTTCTGCATGTGTGACTCTGTTCTGTTTTGTAATTCAGTTCAAGTGTAACGGTTTTTACATTCCCTCTATAAGTGACACCTTATGAGAAGTGTCCTTTTCTGTGTGACTTATTTCACTTAGAATCGTCGTACCTAAATCCACTCATCATGCTGCTACTAGCCTTATGACATTGATTTCATGGCTGAGTGATATTCCATTGTACATAAGGACCACAACTTTTTATCCATTTTTCGCTTTCCTGGGATATTTAAGGTGGAAGGAAGTGGAGGTCCTTGTCAACAGAGCAGCCCTAAACTTTGGGGTGCTTGTGTCTTGCTGATTTTCAATTTTCCCACTTTATCCCCCCATGCGTGGAAGTGCCCTATGCTCTCTAAGCTGTGTTTTTTAGATGTTTCAGGACACACCGTACACTTCTCCAGAGTGGCTGTTGGCAATGTACATCCCGCCCATCAGTGTAGCAAGGCTCCCATTTCTCCATGGCCTGTCCTGCATTTCTGGTTTTGACACTTTTTTCAGCATGGCCCTTTTGACCGATGGGAAGCGAGACTTCTTTGTAGCGCTGATTTGCCTTTCCAGGTTGCTTGGTTGGCCAAAAAGGGCGTATGCGTTTTTTCCTGAATATATTCAGGAAAAAACGCATACGCCCTTTTTGGCCAAGGGCATCATTGTCAACGTTTTGCCGCTTTTCATGTGCTTTAAAGGCGATTCGAATCTACCTCCTGAAATCTGTTTCCTGCAATTCTGCCTTGATTTCTAATCCTCTTCTTTGCCTTCCCTCAATATATTTGTGGACGAGAGTTACCATTTATAACTCTGCAGGTTTGTGAATTGCAGTGCCCTGAAGCTCCATTTTACAAGTCGCTTTTTTGGGAGCCGGCCGCAAAAGCGCAGGATGGCTTCAGGCCCTGTTCTGGTTCCGGGGGGCAGGCTGAGCCTGTGGTTAATTCTTCTTCCTGATGGGAAAATAGAGTGACCTGTGCCTGTCCCAACACCAAGAGCTAGTCTCTCATTGGTTCCCCGTCTTCCCGTTCATCCTCAGGACAAATTGCAACCTGTACGGAACAGGAGGTTAAAGGTGCTGATGCTCCAAGTAGGGAGATTGCTAGTAAAGTGGCTGGAATGGCGAACCCGAGCACAAGGAGATGAGAAATGAGGTGCGTTTTAGAAACCTTTCCCCATCACACGGTGTACCATCTTCTGGGTTTCTCATGCATGTTTTCGATGTAGGAAGATGCCCTTGAACCTGGAGATTTGGGACCCATGCGATGGGTAGCACGCAGTATTACTTTAAAGGGTCTGCGTTTGCTCACCCAACCTCACCAAACCTCTCAGCCCCAAGAGTGTCCACCCTTATGTCTCATCCAGCTGTGGGTCTAGATATGGTCAATCCAGGTTGCATCACAGCCCCTGAACGAATTGTGTAAGAATTTCTCTCTCTTTCCCTGTCTTTGTTTCATGGGTTTTTAAAAGTAATTTATTTTTATAATGGGGTTTAGCTGCTTTTCACGGCTGTGTTTAGGCCGCTTTACACCCACTTGACACACTAACAGAGAGATATCAATACATAGGTTTTAAGATTATTACTAGTCAGATATATTCTTGTGCAGTGAATCGGGCGTGTTGAGTCCAGTTCTCTGAGCAAGGAGTAGGTCTTGTCTATTCCATATTGGGTTTATGGAACGGTATCTGAGCTAATTTGAAACTCTTGTTTTATGTATCACCCCACCTCACCTTTCCCGTTAAGCAGCCATAGTGTGTTTTCTGCATGTGTGACTCTGTTCTGTTTTGTAATTCAGTTCAAGTGTAACGGTTTTTACATTCCCTCTATAAGTGACACCTTATGAGAAGTGTCCTTTTCTGTGTGACTTATTTCACTTAGAATCGTCTTACCTAAATCCACTCATCATGCTGCTACTAGCCTTATGACATTGATTTCACGGCTGAGTGATATTCCATTGTACATAAGGACCACAACTTTTTTTATCCATTTTTCGCTTTCCTGGGATATTTAAGGTGGAAGGAAGTGGAGGTCCTTGTCAACAGAGCAGCCCTAAACTTTGGGGTGCTTGTGTCTTGCTGATTTTCAATTTTCCCACTTTATCCCCCCATGCGTGGAAGTGCCCTATGCTCTCTAAGCTGTGTTTTTTAGATGTTTCAGGACACACCGTACACTTCTCCAGAGTGGCTGTTGGCAATGTACATCCCGCCCATCAGTGTAGCAAGGCTCCCATTTCTCCATGGCCTGTCCTGCATTTCTGGTTTTGACACTTTTTTCAGCATGGCCCTTTTGACCGATGGGAAGCGAGACTTCTTTGTAGCGCTGATTTGCCTTTCCAGGTTGCTTGGTTGGCCAAAAAGGGCGTATGCGTTTTTTCCTGAATATATTCAGGAAAAAACGCATACGCCCTTTTTGGCCAAGGGCATCATTGTCAACGTTTTGCCGCTTTTCATGTGCTTTAAAGGCGATTCGAATCTACCTCCTGAAATCTGTTTCCTGCAATTCTGCCTTGATTTCAAATCCTCTTCTTTGCCTTCCCTCAATATATTTGTGGACGAGAGTTATCATTTATAACTCTGCAGGTTTGTGAATTGCAGTGCCCAGAAGCTCCATTTTACAAGTCGCTTTTTTGGGAGCCGGCCGCAAAAGCGCAGGATGGCTTTAGGCCCTGTTCTGGTTCCGGGGGGCAGGCTGAGCCTGTGGTTAATTCTTCTTCCTGATGGGAAAATAGAGTGACCTGTGCCTGTCCCAACACCAAGAGCTAGTCTCTCATTGGTTCCCCGTCTTCCCGTTCATCCTCAGGACAAATTGCAACCTGTACGGAACAGGAGGTTAAAGGTGCTGATGCTCCAAGTAGGGAGATTGCTAGTAAAGTGGCTGGAATGGCGAACCCGAGCACAAGGAGATGAGAAATGAGGTGCGTTTTAGAAACCTTTCCCCATCACACGGTGTACCATCTTCTGGGTTTCTCATGCATGTTTTCGATGTAGGAAGATGCCCTTGAACCTGGAGATTTGGGACCCATGCGATGGGTAGCACGCAGTATTACTTTAAAGGGTCTGCGTTTGCTCACCCAACCTCACCAAATCTCTCAGCCCCAAGAGTGTCCACCCTTATGTCTCATCCAGCTGTGGGTCTAGATATGGTCAATCCAGGTTGCATCACAGCCCCTGAACGAATTGTGTAAGAATTTCTCTCTCTTTCCCTGTCTTTGTTTCATGGGTTTTTAAAAGTAATTTATTTTTATAATGGGGTTTAGCTGCTTTTCACGGCTGTGTTTAGGCCGCTTTACACCCACTTGACACACTAACAGAGAGATATCAATACATAGGTTTTAAGATTATTACTAGTCAGATATATTCTTCTGCGGTGAATCGGGCGTGTTGAGTCCAGTTCTCTGAGCAAGGAGTAGGTCTTGTCTATTACATATTGGGTTTATGGAATGGTATCTGAGCTAATTTGAAACTCTTGTTTTATGTATCACCCCACCTCACCTTTCCCGTTAAGCAGCCATAGTGTGTTTTCTGCATGTGTGACTCTGTTCTGTTTTGTAATTCAGTTCAAGTGTAACGGTTTTTACATTCCCTCTATAAGTGACACCTTATGAGAAGTGTCCTTTTCTGTGTGACTTATTTCACTTAGAATCGTCGTACCTAAATCCACTCATCATGCTGCTACTAGCCTTATGACATTGATTTCATGGCTGAGTGATATTCCATTGTACATAAGGACCACAACTTTTTTATCCATTTTTCGCTTTCCTGGGATATTTAAGGTGGAAGGAAGTGGAGGTCCTTGTCAACAGAGCAGCCCTAAACTTTGGGGTGCTTGTGTCTTGCTGATTTTCAATTTTCCCACTTTATCCCCCCATGCGTGGAAGTGCCCTATGCTCTCTAAGCTGTGTTTTTTAGATGTTTCAGGACACACCGTACACTTCTCCAGAGTGGCTGTTGGCAATTTACATCCCGCCCATCAGTGTAGCAAGGCTCCCATTTCTCCATGGCCTGTCCTGCATTTCTGGTTTTGACACTTTTTTCAGCATGGCCCTTTTGACCGATGGGAAGCGAGACTTCTTTGTAGCGCTGATTTGCCTTTCCAGGTTGCTTGGTTGGCCAAAAAGGGCGTATGCGTTTTTTCCTGAATATATTCAGGAAAAAACGCATACGCCCTTTTTGGCCAAGGGCATCATTGTCAACGTTTTGCCGCTTTTCATGTGCTTTAAAGGCGATTCGAATCTACCTCCTGAAATCTGTTTCCTGCAATTCTGCCTTGATTTCTAATCCTCTTCTTTGCCTTCCCTCAATATATTTGTGGACGAGAGTTACCATTTATAACTCTGCAGGTTTGTGAATTGCAGTGCCCTGAAGCTCCATTTTACAAGTCGCATTTTTGGGAGCCGCCCGCAAAAGCGCAGGATGGCTTCAGGCCCTGTCCTGGTTCCGGGGGGCAGGCTGAGCCTGTGGTTAATTCTTCTTCCTGATGGGAAAATAGAGTGACCTGTGCCTGTCCCAACACCAAGAGCTAGTCTCTCATTGGTTCCCCGTCTTCCCGTTCATCCTCAGGACAAATTGCAACCTGTACGGAACAGGAGGTTAAAGGTGCTGACGCTCCAAGTAGGGAGATTGCTAGTAAAGTGGCTGGAATGGCGAACCCGAGCACAAGGAGATGAGAAATGAGGTGCGTTTTAGAAACCTTTCCCCATCACACGGTGTACCATCTTCTGGGTTTCTCATGCATGTTTTCGATGTAGGAAGATGCCCTTGAACCTGGAGATTTGGGACCCATGCGATGGGTAGCACGCAGTATTACTTTAAAGGGTCTGCGTTTGCTCACCCAACCTCACCAAACCTCTCAGCCCCAAGAGTGTCCACCCTTATGTCTCATCCAGCTGTGGGTCTAGATATGGTCAATCCAGGTTGCATCACAGCCCCTGAACGAATTGTGTAAGAATTTCTCTCTCTTTCCCTGTCTTTGTTTCATGGGTTTTTAAAAGTAATTTATTTTTATAATGGGGTTTAGCTGCTTTTCACGGCTGTGTTTAGGCCGCTTTACACCCACTTGACACACTAACAGAGAGATATCAATACATAGGTTTTAAGATTATTACTAGTCAGATATATTCTTGTGCGGTGAATCGGGCATGTTGAGTCCAGTTCTCTGAGCAAGGAGTAGGTCTTGTCTATTACATATTGGGTTTATGGAACGGTATCTGAGCAAATTTGAAACTCTTGTTTTATGTATCACCCCACCTCACCTTTCCCGTTAAGCAGCCATAGTGTGTTTTCTGCATGTGTGACTCTGTTCTGTTTTGTAATTCAGTTCAAGTGTAACGGTTTTTACATTCCCTCTATAAGTGACACCTTATGAGAAGTGTCCTTTTCTGTGTGACTTATTTCACTTAGAATCGTCTTACCTAAATCCACTCATCATGCTGCTACTAGCCTTATGACATTGATTTCACGGCTGAGTGATATTCCATTGTACATAAGGACCACAACTTTTTTATCCATTTTTCGCTTTCCTGGGATATTTAAGGTGGAAGGAAGTGGAGGTCCTTGTCAACAGAGCAGCCCTAAACTTTGGGGTGCTTGTGTCTTGCTGATTTTCAATTTTCCCACTTTATCCCCCCATGCGTGGAAGTGCCCTATGCTCTCTAAGCTGTGTTTTTTAGATGTTTCAGGACACACCGTACACTTCTCCAGAGTGGCTGTTGGCAATGTACATCCCGCCCATCAGTGTAGCAAGGCTCCCATTTCTCCATGGCCTGTCCTGCATTTCTGGTTTTGACACATTTTTCAGCATGGCCCTTTTGACCGATGGGAAGCGAGACTTCTTTGTAGCGCTGATTTGCCTTTCCAGGTTGCTTGGTTGGCCAAAAAGGGCGTATGCGTTTTTTCCTGAATATATTCAGGAAAAAACGCATACGCCCTTTTTGGCCAAGGGCATCATTGTCAACGTTTTGCCGCTTTTCATGTGCTTTAAAGGCGATTCGAATCTACCTCCTGAAATCTGTTTCCTGCAATTCTGCCTTGATTTCAAATCCTCTTCTTTGCCTTCCCTCAATATATTTGTGGACGAGAGTTATCATTTATAACTCTGCAGGTTTGTGAATTGCAGTGCCCAGAAGCTCCATTTTACAAGTCGCTTTTTTGGGAGCCGGCCGCAAAAGCGCAGGATGGCTTTAGGCCCTGTTCTGGTTCCGGGGGGCAGGCTGAGCCTGTGGTTAATTCTTCTTCCTGATGGGAAAATAGAGTGACCTGTGCCTGTCCCAACACCAAGAGCTAGTCTCTCATTGGTTCCCCGTCTTCCCGTTCATCCTCAGGACAAATTGCAACCTGTACGGAACAGGAGGTTAAAGGTGCTGATGCTCCAAGTAGGGAGATTGCTAGTAAAGTGGCTGGAATGGCGAACCCGAGCACAAGGAGATGAGAAATGAGGTGCGTTTTAGAAACCTTTCCCCATCACACGGTGTACCATCTTCTGGGTTTCTCATGCATGTTTTCGATGTAGGAAGATGCCCTTGAACCTGGAGATTTGGGACCCATGCGATGGGTAGCACGCAGTATTACTTTAAAGGGTCTGCGTTTGCTCACCCAACCTCACCAAACCTCTCAGCCCCAAGAGTGTCCACCCTTATGTCTCATCCAGCTGTGGGTCTAGATATGGTCAATCCAGGTTGCATCACAGCCCCTGAACGAATTGTGTAAGAATTTCTCTCTCTTTCCCTGTCTTTGTTTCATGGGTTTTTAAAAGTAATTTATTTTTATAATGGGGTTTAGCTGCTTTTCACGGCTGTGTTTAGGCCGCTTTACACCCACTTGACACACTAACAGAGAGATATCAATACATAGGTTTTAAGATTATTACTAGTCAGATATATTCTTCTGCGGTGAATCGGGCGTGTTGAGTCCAGTTCTCTGAGCAAGGAGTAGGTCTTGTCTATTACATATTGGGTTTATGGAATGGTATCTGAGCTAATTTGAAACTCTTGTTTTATGTATCACCCCACCTCACCTTTCCCGTTAAGCAGCCATAGTGTGTTTTCTGCATGTGTGACTCTGTTCTGTTTTGTAATTCAGTTCAAGTGTAACGGTTTTTACATTCCCTCTATAAGTGACACCTTATGAGAAGTGTCCTTTTCTGTGTGACTTATTTCACTTAGAATCGTCGTACCTAAATCCACTCATCATGCTGCTACTAGCCTTATGACATTGATTTCATGGCTGAGTGATATTCCATTGTACATAAGGACCACAACTTTTTTATCCATTTTTCGCTTTCCTGGGATATTTAAGGTGGAAGGAAGTGGAGGTCCTTGTCAACAGAGCAGCCCTAAACTTTGGGGTGCTTGTGTCTTGCTGATTTTCAATTTTCCCACTTTATCCCCCCATGCGTGGAAGTGCCCTATGCTCTCTAAGCTGTGTTTTTTAGATGTTTCAGGACACACCGTACACTTCTCCAGAGTGGCTGTTGGCAATTTACATCCCGCCCATCAGTGTAGCAAGGCTCCCATTTCTCCATGGCCTGTCCTGCATTTCTGGTTTTGACACTTTTTTCAGCATGGCCCTTTTGACCGATGGGAAGCGAGACTTCTTTGTAGCGCTGATTTGCCTTTCCAGGTTGCTTGGTTGGCCAAAAAGGGCGTATGCGTTTTTTCCTGAATATATTCAGGAAAAAACGCATACGCCCTTTTTGGCCAAGGGCATCATTGTCAACGTTTTGCCGCTTTTCATGTGCTTTAAAGGCGATTCGAATCTACCTCCTGAAATCTGTTTCCTGCAATTCTGCCTTGATTTCTAATCCTCTTCTTTGCCTTCCCTCAATATATTTGTGGACGAGAGTTACCATTTATAACTCTGCAGGTTTGTGAATTGCAGTGCCCTGAAGCTCCATTTTACAAGTCGCATTTTTGGGAGCCGCCCGCAAAAGCGCAGGATGGCTTCAGGCCCTGTTCTGGTTCCGGGGGGCAGGCTGAGCCTGTGGTTAATTCTTCTTCCTGATGGGAAAATAGAGTGACCTGTGCCTGTCCCAACACCAAGAGCTAGTCTCTCATTGGTTCCCCGTCTTCCCGTTCATCCTCAGGACAAATTGCAACCTGTACGGAACAGGAGGTTAAAGGTGCTGACGCTCCAAGTAGGGAGATTGCTAGTAAAGTGGCTGGAATGGCGAACCCGAGCACAAGGAGATGAGAAATGAGGTGCGTTTTAGAAACCTTTCCCCATCACACGGTGTACCATCTTCTGGGTTTCTCATGCATGTTTTCGATGTAGGAAGATGCCCTTGAACCTGGAGATTTGGGACCCATGCGATGGGTAGCACGCAGTATTACTTTAAAGGGTCTGCGTTTGCTCACCCAACCTCACCAAACCTCTCAGCCCCAAGAGTGTCCACCCTTATGTCTCATCCAGCTGTGGGTCTAGATATGGTCAATCCAGGTTGCATCACAGCCCCTGAACGAATTGTGTAAGAATTTCTCTCTCTTTCCCTGTCTTTGTTTCATGGGTTTTTAAAAGTAATTTATTTTTATAATGGGGTTTAGCTGCTTTTCACGGCTGTGTTTAGGCCGCTTTACACCCACTTGACACACTAACAGAGAGATATCAATACATAGGTTTTAAGATTATTACTAGTCAGATATATTCTTGTGCGGTGAATCGGGCGTGTTGAGTCCAGTTCTCTGAGCAAGGAGTAGGTCTTGTCTATTACATATTGGGTTTATGGAACGGTATCTGAGCTAATTTGAAACTCTTGTTTTATGTATCACCCCACCTCACCTTTCCCGTTAAGCAGCCATAGTGTGTTTTCTGCATGTGTGACTCTGTTCTGTTTTGTAATTCAGTTCAAGTGTAACGGTTTTTACATTCCCTCTATAAGTGACACCTTATGAGAAGTGTCCTTTTCTGTGTGACTTATTTCACTTAGAATCGTCTTACCTAAATCCACTCATCATGCTGCTACTAGCCTTATGACATTGATTTCACGGCTGAGTGATATTCCATTGTACATAAGGACCACAACTTTTTTATCCATTTTTCGCTTTCCTGGGATATTTAAGGTGGAAGGAAGTGGAGGTCCTTGTCAACAGAGCAGCCCTAAACTTTGGGGTGCTTGTGTCTTGCTGATTTTCAATTTTCCCACTTTATCCCCCCATGCGTGGAAGTGCCCTATGCTCTCTAAGCTGTGTTTTTTAGATGTTTCAGGACACACCGTACACTTCTCCAGAGTGGCTGTTGGCAATGTACATCCCGCCCATCAGTGTAGCAAGGCTCCCATTTCTCCATGGCCTGTCCTGCATTTCTGGTTTTGACACATTTTTCAGCATGGCCCTTTTGACCGATGGGAAGCGAGACTTCTTTGTAGCGCTGATTTGCCTTTCCAGGTTGCTTGGTTGGCCAAAAAGGGCGTATGCGTTTTTTCCTGAATATATTCAGGAAAAAACGCATACGCCCTTTTTGGCCAAGGGCATCATTGTCAACGTTTTGCCGCTTTTCATGTGCTTTAAAGGCGATTCGAATCTACCTCCTGAAATCTGTTTCCTGCAATTCTGCCTTGATTTCAAATCCTCTTCTTTGCCTTCCCTCAATATATTTGTGGACGAGAGTTATCATTTATAACTCTGCAGGTTTGTGAATTGCAGTGCCCAGAAGCTCCATTTTACAAGTCGCTTTTTTGGGAGCCGGCCGCAAAAGCGCAGGATGGCTTTAGGCCCTGTTCTGGTTCCGGGGGGCAGGCTGAGCCTGTGGTTAATTCTTCTTCCTGATGGGAAAATAGAGTGACCTGTGCCTGTCCCAACACCAAGAGCTAGTCTCTCATTGGTTCCCCGTCTTCCCGTTCATCCTCAGGACAAATTGCAACCTGTACGGAACAGGAGGTTAAAGGTGCTGATGCTCCAAGTAGGGAGATTGCTAGTAAAGTGGCTGGAATGGCGAACCCGAGCACAAGGAGATGAGAAATGAGGTGCGTTTTAGAAACCTTTCCCCATCACACGGTGTACCATCTTCTGGGTTTCTCATGCATGTTTTCGATGTAGGAAGATGCCCTTGAACCTGGAGATTTGGGACCCATGCGATGGGTAGCACGCAGTATTACTTTAAAGGGTCTGCGTTTGCTCACCCAACCTCACCAAACCTCTCAGCCCCAAGAGTGTCCACCCTTATGTCTCATCCAGCTGTGGGTCTAGATATGGTCAATCCAGGTTGCATCACAGCCCCTGAACGAATTGTGTAAGAATTTCTCTCTCTTTCCCTGTCTTTGTTTCATGGGTTTTTAAAAGTAATTTATTTTTATAATGGGGTTTAGCTGCTTTTCACGGCTGTGTTTAGGCCGCTTTACACCCACTTGACACACTAACAGAGAGATATCAATACATAGGTTTTAAGATTATTACTAGTCAGATATATTCTTCTGCGGTGAATCGGGCGTGTTTAGTCCAGTTCTCTGAGCAAGGAGTAGGTCTTGTCTATTACATATTGGGTTTATGGAATGGTATCTGAGCTAATTTGAAACTCTTGTTTTATGTATCACCCCACCTCACCTTTCCCGTTAAGCAGCCATAGTGTGTTTTCTGCATGTGTGACTCTGTTCTGTTTTGTAATTCAGTTCAAGTGTAACGGTTTTTACATTCCCTCTATAAGTGACACCTTATGAGAAGTGTCCTTTTCTGTGTGACTTATTTCACTTAGAATCATCGTACCTAAATCCACTCATCATGCTGCTACTAGCCTTATGACATTGATTTCATGGCTGAGTGATATTCCATTGTACATAAGGACCACAACTTTTTTATCCATTTTTCGCTTTCCTGGGATATTTAAGGTGGAAGGAAGTGGAGGTCCTTGTCAACAGAGCAGCCCTAAACTTTGGGGTGCTTGTGTCTTGCTGATTTTCAATTTTCCCACTTTATCCCCCCATGCGTGGAAGTGCCCTATGCTCTCTAAGCTGTGTTTTTTAGATGTTTCAGGACACACCGTACACTTCTCCAGAGTGGCTGTTGGCAATGTACATCCCGCCCATCAGTGTAGCAAGGCTCCCATTTCTCCATGGCCTGTCCTGCATTTCTGGTTTTGACACTTTTTTCAGCATGGCCCTTTTGACCGATGGGAAGCGAGACTTCTTTGTAGCGCTGATTTGCCTTTCCAGGTTGCTTGGTTGGCCAAAAAGGGCGTATGCGTTTTTTCCTGAATATATTCAGGAAAAAACGCATACGCCCTTTTTGGCCAAGGGCATCATTGTCAACGTTTTGCCGCTTTTCATGTGCTTTAAAGGCGATTCGAATCTACCTCCTGAAATCTGTTTCCTGCAATTCTGCCTTGATTTCTAATCCTCTTCTTTGCCTTCCCTCAATATATTTGTGGACGAGAGTTACCATTTATAACTCTGCAGGTTTGTGAATTGCAGTGCCCTGAAGCTCCATTTTACAAGTCGCATTTTTGGGAGCCGCCCGCAAAAGCGCAGGATGGCTTCAGGCCCTGTTCTGGTTCCGGGGGGCAGGCTGAGCCTGTGGTTAATTCTTCTTCCTGATGGGAAAATAGAGTGACCTGTGCCTGTCCCAACACCAAGAGCTAGTCTCTCATTGGTTCCCCGTCTTCCCGTTCATCCTCAGGACAAATTGCAACCTGTACGGAACAGGAGGTTAAAGGTGCTGACGCTCCAAGTAGGGAGATTGCTAGTAAAGTGGCTGGAATGGCGAACCCGAGCACAAGGAGATGAGAAATGAGGTGCGTTTTAGAAACCTTTCCCCATCACACGGTGTACCATCTTCTGGGTTTCTCATGCATGTTTTCGATGTAGGAAGATGCCCTTGAACCTGGAGATTTGGGACCCATGCGATGGGTAGCACGCAGTATTACTTTAAAGGGTCTGCGTTTGCTCACCCAACCTCACCAAACCTCTCAGCCCCAAGAGTGTCCACCCTTATGTCTCATCCAGCTGTGGGTCTAGATATGGTCAATCCAGGTTGCATCACAGCCCCTGAACGAATTGTGTAAGAATTTCTCTCTCTTTCCCTGTCTTTGTTTCATGGGTTTTTAAAAGTAATTTATTTTTATAATGGGGTTTAGCTGCTTTTCACGGCTGTGTTTAGGCCGCTTTACACCCACTTGACACACTAACAGAGAGATATCAATACATAGGTTTTAAGATTATTACTAGTCAGATATATTCTTGTGCAGTGAATCGGGCGTGTTGAGTCCAGTTCTCTGAGCAAGGAGTAGGTCTTGTCTATTCCATATTGGGTTTATGGAACGGTATCTGAGCTAATTTGAAACTCTTGTTTTATGTATCACCCCACCTCACCTTTCCCGTTAAGCAGCCATAGTGTGTTTTCTGCATGTGTGACTCTGTTCTGTTTTGTAATTCAGTTCAAGTGTAACGGTTTTTACATTCCCTCTATAAGTGACACCTTATGAGAAGTGTCCTTTTCTGTGTGACTTATTTCACTTAGAATCGTCTTACCTAAATCCACTCATCATGCTGCTACTAGCCTTATGACATTGATTTCACGGCTGAGTGATATTCCATTGTACATAAGGACCACAACTTTTTTATCCATTTTTCGCTTTCCTGGGATATTTAAGGTGGAAGGAAGTGGAGGTCCTTGTCAACAGAGCAGCCCTAAACTTTGGGGTGCTTGTGTCTTGCTGATTTTCAATTTTCCCACTTTATCCCCCCATGCGTGGAAGTGCCCTATGCTCTCTAAGCTGTGTTTTTTAGATGTTTCAGGACACACCGTACACTTCTCCAGAGTGGCTGTTGGCAATGTACATCCCGCCCATCAGTGTAGCAAGGCTCCCATTTCTCCATGGCCTGTCCTGCATTTCTGGTTTTGACACTTTTTTCAGCATGGCCCTTTTGACCGATGGGAAGCGAGACTTCTTTGTAGCGCTGATTTGCCTTTCCAGGTTGCTTGGTTGGCCAAAAAGGGCGTATGCGTTTTTTCCTGAATATATTCATGAAAAAACGCATACGCCCTTTTTGGCCAAGGGCATCATTGTCAACGTTTTGCCGCTTTTCATGTGCTTTAAAGGCGATTCGAATCTACCTCCTGAAATCTGTTTCCTGCAATTCTGCCTTGATTTCAAATCCTCTTCTTTGCCTTCCCTCAATATATTTGTGGACGAGAGTTATCATTTATAACTCTGCAGGTTTGTGAATTGCAGTGCCCAGAAGCTCCATTTTACAAGTCGCTTTTTTGGGAGCCGGCCGCAAAAGCGCAGGATGGCTTTAGGCCCTGTTCTGGTTCCGGGGGGCAGGCTGAGCCTGTGGTTAATTCTTCTTCCTGATGGGAAAATAGAGTGACCTGTGCCTGTCCCAACACCAAGAGCTAGTCTCTCATTGGTTCCCCGTCTTCCCGTTCATCCTCAGGACAAATTGCAACCTGTACGGAACAGGAGGTTAAAGGTGCTGATGCTCCAAGTAGGGAGATTGCTAGTAAAGTGGCTGGAATGGCGAACCCGAGCACAAGGAGATGAGAAATGAGGTGCGTTTTAGAAACCTTTCCCCATCACACGGTGTACCATCTTCTGGGTTTCTCATGCATGTTTTCGATGTAGGAAGATGCCCTTGAACCTGGAGATTTGGGACCCATGCGATGGGTAGCACGCAGTATTACTTTAAAGGGTCTGCGTTTGCTCACCCAACCTCACCAAACCTCTCAGCCCCAAGAGTGTCCACCCTTATGTCTCATCCAGCTGTGGGTCTAGATATGGTCAATCCAGGTTGCATCACAGCCCCTGAACGAATTGTGTAAGAATTTCTCTCTCTTTCCCTGTCTTTGTTTCATGGGTTTTTAAAAGTAATTTATTTTTATAATGGGGTTTAGCTGCTTTTCACGGCTGTGTTTAGGCCGCTTTACACCCACTTGACACACTAACAGAGAGATATCAATACATAGGTTTTAAGATTATTACTAGTCAGATATATTCTTCTGCGGTGAATCGGGCGTGTTGAGTCCAGTTCTCTGAGCAAGGAGTAGGTCTTGTCTATTACATATTGGGTTTATGGAATGGTATCTGAGCTAATTTGAAACTCTTGTTTTATGTATCACCCCACCTCACCTTTCCCGTTAAGCAGCCATAGTGTGTTTTCTGCATGTGTGACTCTGTTCTGTTTTGTAATTCAGTTCAAGTGTAACGGTTTTTACATTCCCTCTATAAGTGACACCTTATGAGAAGTGTCCTTTTCTGTGTGACTTATTTCACTTAGAATCGTCGTACCTAAATCCACTCATCATGCTGCTACTAGCCTTATGACATTGATTTCATGGCTGAGTGATATTCCATTGTACATAAGGACCACAACTTTTTTATCCATTTTTCGCTTTCCTGGGATATTTAAGGTGGAAGGAAGTGGAGGTCCTTGTCAACAGAGCAGCCCTAAACTTTGGGGTGCTTGTGTCTTGCTGATTTTCAATTTTCCCACTTTATCCCCCCATGCGTGGAAGTGCCCTATGCTCTCTAAGCTGTGTTTTTTAGATGTTTCAGGACACACCGTACACTTCTCCAGAGTGGCTGTTGGCAATTTACATCCCGCCCATCAGTGTAGCAAGGCTCCCATTTCTCCATGGCCTGTCCTGCATTTCTGGTTTTGACACTTTTTTCAGCATGGCCCTTTTGACCGATGGGAAGCGAGACTTCTTTGTAGCGCTGATTTGCCTTTCCAGGTTGCTTGGTTGGCCAAAAAGGGCGTATGCGTTTTTTCCTGAATATATTCAGGAAAAAACGCATACGCCCTTTTTGGCCAAGGGCATCATTGTCAACGTTTTGCCGCTTTTCATGTGCTTTAAAGGCGATTCGAATCTACCTCCTGAAATCTGTTTCCTGCAATTCTGCCTTGATTTCTAATCCTCTTCTTTGCCTTCCCTCAATATATTTGTGGACGAGAGTTACCATTTATAACTCTGCAGGTTTGTGAATTGCAGTGCCCTGAAGCTCCATTTTACAAGTCGCATTTTTGGGAGCCGCCCGCAAAAGCGCAGGATGGCTTCAGGCCCTGTTCTGGTTCCGGGGGGCAGGCTGAGCCTGTGGTTAATTCTTCTTCCTGATGGGAAAATAGAGTGACCTGTGCCTGTCCCAACACCAAGAGCTAGTCTCTCATTGGTTCCCCGTCTTCCCGTTCATCCTCAGGACAAATTGCAACCTGTACGGAACAGGAGGTTAAAGGTGCTGACGCTCCAAGTAGGGAGATTGCTAGTAAAGTGGCTGGAATGGCGAACCCGAGCACAAGGAGATGAGAAATGAGGTGCGTTTTAGAAACCTTTCCCCATCACACGGTGTACCATCTTCTGGGTTTCTCATGCATGTTTTCGATGTAGGAAGATGCCCTTGAACCTGGAGATTTGGGACCCATGCGATGGGTAGCACGCAGTATTACTTTAAAGGGTCTGCGTTTGCTCACCCAACCTCACCAAACCTCTCAGCCCCAAGAGTGTCCACCCTTATGTCTCATCCAGCTGTGGGTCTAGATATGGTCAATCCAGGTTGCATCACAGCCCCTGAACGAATTGTGTAAGAATTTCTCTCTCTTTCCCTGTCTTTGTTTCATGGGTTTTTAAAAGTAATTTATTTTTATAATGGGGTTTAGCTGCTTTTCACGGCTGTGTTTAGGCCGCTTTACACCCACTTGACACACTAACAGAGAGATATCAATACATAGGTTTTAAGATTATTACTAGTCAGATATATTCTTGTGCGGTGAATCGGGCGTGTTGAGTCCAGTTCTCTGAGCAAGGAGTAGGTCTTGTCTATTACATATTGGGTTTATGGAACGGTATCTGAGCTAATTTGAAACTCTTGTTTTATGTATCACCCCACCTCACCTTTCCCGTTAAGCAGCCATAGTGTGTTTTCTGCATGTGTGACTCTGTTGTGTTTTGTAATTCAGTTCAAGTGTAACGGTTTTTACATTCCCTCTATAAGTGACACCTTATGAGAAGTGTCCTTTTCTGTGTGACTTATTTCACTTAGAATCGTCTTACCTAAATCCACTCATCATGCTGCTACTAGCCTTATGACATTGATTTCACGGCTGAGTGATATTCCATTGTACATAAGGACCACAACTTTTTTATCCATTTTTCGCTTTCCTGGGATATTTAAGGTGGAAGGAAGTGGAGGTCCTTGTCAACAGAGCAGCCCTAAACTTTGGGGTGCTTGTGTCTTGCTGATTTTCAATTTTCCCACTTTATCCCCCCATGCGTGGAAGTGCCCTATGCTCTCTAAGCTGTGTTTTTTAGATGTTTCAGGACACACCGTACACTTCTCCAGAGTGGCTGTTGGCAATGTACATCCCGCCCATCAGTGTAGCAAGGCTCCCATTTCTCCATGGCCTGTCCTGCATTTCTGGTTTTGACACTTTTTTCAGCATGGCCCTTTTGACCGATGGGAAGCGAGACTTCTTTGTAGCGCTGATTTGCCTTTCCAGGTTGCTTGGTTGGCCAAAAAGGGCGTATGCGTTTTTTCCTGAATATATTCAGGAAAAAACGCATACGCCCTTTTTGGCCAAGGGCATCATTGTCAACGTTTTGCCGCTTTTCATGTGCTTTAAAGGCGATTCGAATCTACCTCCTGAAATCTGTTTCCTGCAATTCTGCCTTGATTTCAAATCCTCTTCTTTGCCTTCCCTCAATATATTTGTGGACGAGAGTTATCATTTATAACTCTGCAGGTTTGTGAATTGCAGTGCCCAGAAGCTCCATTTTACAAGTCGCTTTTTTGGGAGCCGGCCGCAAAAGCGCAGGATGGCTTTAGGCCCTGTTCTGGTTCCGGGGGGCAGGCTGAGCCTGTGGTTAATTCTTCTTCCTGATGGGAAAATAGAGTGACCTGTGCCTGTCCCAACACCAAGAGCTAGTCTCTCATTGGTTCCCCGTCTTCCCGTTCATCCTCAGGACAAATTGCAACCTGTACGGAACAGGAGGTTAAAGGTGCTGATGCTCCAAGTAGGGAGATTGCTAGTAAAGTGGCTGGAATGGCGAACCCGAGCACAAGGAGATGAGAAATGAGGTGCGTTTTAGAAACCTTTCCCCATCACACGGTGTACCATCTTCTGGGTTTCTCATGCATGTTTTCGATGTAGGAAGATGCCCTTGAACCTGGAGATTTGGGACCCATGCGATGGGTAGCACGCAGTATTACTTTAAAGGGTCTGCGTTTGCTCACCCAACCTCACCAAACCTCTCAGCCCCAAGAGTGTCCACCCTTATGTCTCATCCAGCTGTGGGTCTAGATATGGTCAATCCAGGTTGCATCACAGCCCCTGAACGAATTGTGTAAGAATTTCTCTCTCTTTCCCTGTCTTTGTTTCATGGGTTTTTAAAAGTAATTTATTTTTATAATGGGGTTTAGCTGCTTTTCACGGCTGTGTTTAGGCCGCTTTACACCCACTTGACACACTAACAGAGAGATATCAATACATAGGTTTTAAGATTATTACTAGTCAGATATATTCTTGTGCGGTGAATCGGGCGTGTTGAGTCCAGTTCTCTGAGCAAGGAGTAGGTCTTGTCTATTACATATTGGGTTTATGGAATGGTATCTGAGCTAATTTGAAACTCTTGTTTTATGTATCACCCCACCTCACCTTTCCCGTTAAGCAGCCATAGTGTGTTTTCTGCATGTGTGACTCTGTTGTGTTTTGTAATTCAGTTCAAGTGTAACGGTTTTTACATTCCCTCTATAAGTGACACCTTATGAGAAGTGTCCTTTTCTGTGTGACTTATTTCACTTAGAATCGTCGTACCTAAATCCACTCATCATGCTGCTACTAGCCTTATGACATTGATTTCATGGCTGAGTGATATTCCATTGTACATAAGGACCACAACTTTTTTATCCATTTTTCGCTTTCCTGGGATATTTAAGGTGGAAGGAAGTGGAGGTCCTTGTCAACAGAGCAGCCCTAAACTTTGGGGTGCTTGTGTCTTGCTGATTTTCAATTTTCCCACTTTATCCCCCCATGCGTGGAAGTGCCCTATGCTCTCTAAGCTGTGTTTTTTAGATGTTTCAGGACACACCGTACACTTCTCCAGAGTGGCTGTTGGCAATGTACATCCCGCCCATCAGTGTAGCAAGGCTCCCATTTCTCCATGGCCTGTCCTGCATTTCTGGTTTTGACACTTTTTTCAGCATGGCCCTTTTGACCGATGGGAAGCGAGACTTCTTTGTAGCGCTGATTTGCCTTTCCAGGTTGCTTGGTTGGCCAAAAAGGGCGTATGCGTTTTTTCCTGAATATATTCAGGAAAAAACGCATACGCCCTTTTTGGCCAAGGGCATCATTGTCAACGTTTTGCCGCTTTTCATGTGCTTTAAAGGCGATTCGAATCTACCTCCTGAAATCTGTTTCCTGCAATTCTGCCTTGATTTCTAATCCTCTTCTTTGCCTTCCCTCAATATATTTGTGGACGAGAGTTACCATTTATAACTCTGCAGGTTTGTGAATTGCAGTGCCCTGAAGCTCCATTTTACAAGTCACATTTTTGGGAGCCGCCCGCAAAAGCGCAGGATGGCTTCAGGCCCTGTTCTGGTTCCGGGGGGCAGGCTGAGCCTGTGGTTAATTCTTCTTCCTGATGGGAAAATAGAGTGACCTGTGCCTGTCCCAACACCAAGAGCTAGTCTCTCATTGGTTCCCCGTCTTCCCGTTCATCCTCAGGACAAATTGCAACCTGTACGGAACAGGAGGTTAAAGGTGCTGACGCTCCAAGTAGGGAGATTGCTAGTAAAGTGGCTGGAATGGCGAACCCGAGCACAAGGAGATGAGAAATGAGGTGCGTTTTAGAAACCTTTCCCCATCACACGGTGTACCATCTTCTGGGTTTCTCATGCATGTTTTCGATGTAGGAAGATGCCCTTGAACCTGGAGATTTGGGACCCATGCGATGGGTAGCACGCAGTATTACTTTAAAGGGTCTGCGTTTGCTCACCCAACCTCACCAAACCTCTCAGCCCCAAGAGTGTCCACCCTTATGTCTCATCCAGCTGTGGGTCTAGATATGGTCAATCCAGGTTGCATCACAGCCCCTGAACGAATTGTGTAAGAATTTCTCTCTCTTTCCCTGTCTTTGTTTCATGGGTTTTTAAAAGTAATTTATTTTTATAATGGGGTTTAGCTGCTTTTCACGGCTGTGTTTAGGCCGCTTTACACCCACTTGACACACTAACAGAGAGATATCAATACATAGGTTTTAAGATTATTACTAGTCAGATATATTCTTCTGCGGTGAATCAGGCGTGTTGAGTCCAGTTCTCTGAGCAAGGAGTAGGTCTTGTCTATTACATATTGGGTTTATGGAATGGTATCTGAGCTAATTTGAAACTCTTGTTTTATGTATCACCCCACCTCACCTTTCCCGTTAAGCAGCCATAGTGTGTTTTCTGCATGTGTGACTCTGTTCTGTTTTGTAATTCAGTTCAAGTGTAACGGTTTTTACATTCCCTCTATAAGTGACACCTTATGAGAAGTGTCCTTTTCTGTGTGACTTATTTCACTTAGAATCGTCGTACCTAAATCCACTCATCATGCTGCTACTAGCCTTATGACATTGATTTCATGGCTGAGTGATATTCCATTGTACATAAGGACCACAACTTTTTTATCCATTTTTCGCTTTCCTGGGATATTTAAGGTGGAAGGAAGTGGAGGTCCTTGTCAACAGAGCAGCCCTAAACTTTGGGGTGCTTGTGTCTTGCTGATTTTCAATTTTCCCACTTTATCCCCCCATGCGTGGAAGTGCCCTATGCTCTCTAAGCTGTGTTTTTTAGATGTTTCAGGACACACTGTACACTTCTCCAGAGTGGCTGTTGGCAATTTACATCCCGCCCATCAGTGTAGCAAGGCTCCCATTTCTCCATGGCCTGTCCTGCATTTCTGGTTTTGACACTTTTTTCAGCATGGCCCTTTTGACCGATGGGAAGCGAGACTTCTTTGTAGCGCTGATTTGCCTTTCCAGGTTGCTTGGTTGGCCAAAAAGGGCGTATGCGTTTTTTCCTGAATATATTCAGGAAAAAACGCATACGCCCTTTTTGGCCAAGGGCATCATTGTCAACGTTTTGCCGCTTTTCATGTGCTTTAAAGGCGATTCGAATCTACCTCCTGAAATCTGTTTCCTGCAATTCTGCCTTGATTTCTAATCCTCTTCTTTGCCTTCCCTCAATATATTTGTGGACGAGAGTTACCATTTATAACTCTGCAGGTTTGTGAATTGCAGTGCCCTGAAGCTCCATTTTACAAGTCGCATTTTTGGGAGCCGCCCGCAAAAGCGCAGGATGGCTTCAGGCCCTGTTCTGGTTCCGGGGGGCAGGCTGAGCCTGTGGTTAATTCTTCTTCCTGATGGGAAAATAGAGTGACCTGTGCCTGTCCCAACACCAAGAGCTAGTCTCTCATTGGTTCCCCGTCTTCCCGTTCATCCTCAGGACAAATTGCAACCTGTACGGAACAGGAGGTTAAAGGTGCTGACGCTCCAAGTAGGGAGATTGCTAGTAAAGTGGCTGGAATGGCGAACCCGAGCACAAGGAGATGAGAAATGAGGTGCGTTTTAGAAACCTTTCCCCATCACACGGTGTACCATCTTCTGGGTTTCTCATGCATGTTTTCGATGTAGGAAGATGCCCTTGAACCTGGAGATTTGGGACCCATGCGATGGGTAGCACGCAGTATTACTTTAAAGGGTCTGCGTTTGCTCACCCAACCTCACCAAACCTCTCAGCCCCAAGAGTGTCCACCCTTATGTCTCATCCACCTGTGGGTCTAGATATGGTCAATCCAGGTTGCATCACAGCCCCTGAACGAATTGTGTAAGAATTTCTCTCTCTTTCCCTGTCTTTGTTTCATGGGTTTTTAAAAGTAATTTATTTTTATAATGGGGTTTAGCTGCTTTTCACGGCTGTGTTTAGGCCGCTTTACACCCACTTGACACACTAACAGAGAGATATCAATACATAGGTTTTAAGATTATTACTAGTCAGATATATTCTTGTGCGGTGAATCGGGCGTGTTGAGTCCAGTTCTCTGAGCAAGGAGTAGGTCTTGTCTATTACATATTGGGTTTATGGAATGGTATGTGAGCTAATTTGAAACTCTTGTTTTATGTATCACCCCACCTCACCTTTCCCGTTAAGCAGCCATAGTGTGTTTTCTGCATGTGTGACTCTGTTGTGTTTTGTAATTCAGTTCAAGTGTAACGGTTTTTACATTCCCTCTATAAGTGACACCTTATGAGAAGTGTCCTTTTCTGTGTGACTTATTTCACTTAGAATCGTCTTACCTAAATCCACTCATCATGCTGCTACTAGCCTTATGACATTGATTTCATGGCTGAGTGATATTCCATTGTACATAAGGACCACAACTTTTTTATCCATTTTTCGCTTTCCTGGGATATTTAAGGTGGAAGGAAGTGGAGGTCCTTGTCAACAGAGCAGCCCTAAACTTTGGGGTGCTTGTGTCTTGCTGATTTTCAATTTTCCCACTTTATCCCCCCATGCGTGGAAGTGCCCTATGCTCTCTAAGCTGTGTTTTTTAGATGTTTCAGGACACACCGTACACTTCTCCAGAGTGGCTGTTGGCAATTTACATCCCGCCCATCAGTGTAGCAAGGCTCCCATTTCTCTATGGCCTGCCCTGCATTTCTGGTTTTGACACTTTTTTCAGCATGGCCCTTTTGACCGATGGGAAGCGAGACTTCTTTGTAGTGCTGATTTGCCTTTCCAGGTTGCTTGGTTGGCCAAAAAGGGCGTATGCGTTTTTTCCTGAATATATTCAGGAAAAAAACGCATACGCCCTTTTTGGCCAAGGGCATCATTGTCAACGTTTTGCCGCTTTTCATGTGCTTTAAAGGCGATTCGAATCTACCTCCTGAAATCTGTTTCCTGCAATTCTGCCTTGATTTCAAATCCTCTTCTTTGCCTTCCCTCAATATATTTGTGGACGAGAGTTATCATTTATAACTCTGCAGGTTTGTGAATTGCAGTGCCCTGAAGCTCCATTTTACAAGTCGCTTTTTCGGGAGCCGGCCGCAAAAGCGCAGGATGGCTTCAGGCCCTGCTCTGGTTCCGGGGGGCAGGCTGAGCCTGTGGTTAATTCTTCTTCCTGATGGGAAAATAGAGTGACCTGTGCCTGTCCCAACACCAAGAGCTAGTCTCTCATTGGTTCCCCGTCTTCCCGTTCATCCTCAGGACAAATTGCAACCTGTACGGAACAGGAGGTTAAAGGTGCTGATGCTCCAAGTAGGGAGATTGCTAGTAAAGTGGCTGGAATGGCGAACCCGAGCACAAGGAGATGCGAAATGAGGTGCGTTTTAGAAACCTTTCCCCATCACACGGTGTACCATCTTCTGGGTTTCTCATGCATGTTTTCGATGTAGGAAGATGCCCTTGAACCTGGAGATTTGGGACCCATGCGATGGGTAGCACGCAGTATTACTTTAAAGGGTCTGCGTTTGCTCACCCAACCTCACCAAACCTCTCAGCCCCAAGAGTGTCCACCCTTATGTCTCATCCAGCTGTGGGTCTAGATATGGTCAATCCAGGTTGCATCACAGCCCCTGAACGAATTGTGTAAGAATTTCTCTCTCTTTCCCTGTCTTTGTTTCATGGGTTTTTAAAAGTAATTTATTTTTATAATGGGGTTTAGCTGCTTTTCACGGCTGTGTTTAGGCCGCTTTACACCCACTTGACACACTAACAGAGAGATATCAATACATAGGTTTTAAGATTATTACTAGTCAGATATATTCTTGTGCGGTGAATCGGGCGTGTTGAGTCCAGTTCTCTGAGCAAGGAGTAGGTCTTGTCTATTACATATTGGGTTTATGGAATGGTATCTGAGCTAATTTGAAACTCTTGTTTTATGTATCACCCCACCTCACCTTTCCCGTTAAGCAGCCATAGTGTGTTTTCTGCATGTGTGACTCTGTTGTGTTTTGTAATTCAGTTCAAGTGTAACGGTTTTTACATTCCCTCTATAAGTGACACCTTATGAGAAGTGTCCTTTTCTGTGTGACTTATTTCACTTAGAATCGTCTTACCTAAATCCACTCATCATGCTGCTACTAGCCTTATGACATTGATTTCATGGCTGAGTGATATTCCATTGTACATAAGGACCACAACTTTTTTATCCATTTTTCGCTTTCCTGGGATATTTAAGGTGGAAGGAAGTGGAGGTCCTTGTCAACAGAGCAGCCCTAAACTTTGGGGTGCTTGTGTCTTGCTGATTTTCAATTTTCCCACTTTATCCCCCCATGCGTGGAAGTGCCCTATGCTCTCTAAGCTGTGTTTTTTAGATGTTTCAGGACACACCGTACACTTCTCCAGAGTGGCTGTTGGCAATTTACATCCCGCCCATCAGTGTAGCAAGGCTCCCATTTCTCTATGGCCTGCCCTGCATTTCTGGTTTTGACACTTTTTTCAGCATGGCCCTTTTGACCGATGGGAAGCGAGACTTCTTTGTAGTGCTGATTTGCCTTTCCAGGTTGCTTGGTTGGCCAAAAAGGGCGTATGCGTTTTTTCCTGAATATATTCAGGAAAAAAACGCATACGCCCTTTTTGGCCAAGGGCATCATTGTCAACGTTTTGCCGCTTTTCATGTGCTTTAAAGGCGATTCGAATCTACCTCCTGAAATCTGTTTCCTGCAATTCTGCCTTGATTTCAAATCCTCTTCTTTGCCTTCCCTCAATATATTTGTGGACGAGAGTTATCATTTATAACTCTGCAGGTTTGTGAATTGCAGTGCCCTGAAGCTCCATTTTACAAGTCGCTTTTTCGGGAGCCGGCCGCAAATGCGCAGGATGGCTTCAGGCCCTGCTCTGGTTCCGGGGGGCAGGCTGAGCCTGTGGTTAATTCTTCTTCCTGATGGGAAAATAGAGTGACCTGTGCCTGTCCCAACACCAAGAGCTAGTCTCTCATTGGTTCCCCGTCTTCCCGTTCATCCTCAGGACAAATTGCAACCTGTACGGAACAGGAGGTTAAAGGTGCTGATGCTCCAAGTAGGGAGATTGCTAGTAAAGTGGCTGGAATGGCGAACCCGAGCACAAGGAGATGCGAAATGAGGTGCGTTTTAGAAACCTTTCCCCATCACACGCTGTACCATCTTCTGGGTTTCTCATGCATGTTTTCGATGTAGGAAGATGCCCTTGAACCTGGAGATTTGGGACCCATGCGATGGGTAGCACGCAGTATTACTTTAAAGGGTCTGCGTTTGCTCACCCAACCTCACCAAACCTCTCAGCCCCAAGAGTGTCCACCCTTATGTCTCATCCAGCTGTGGGTCTAGATATGGTCAATCCAGGTTGCATCACAGCCCCTGAACAAATTGTGTAAGAATTTCTCTCTCTTTCCCTGTCTTTGTTTCATGGGTTTTTAAAAATAATTTATTTTTATAATGGGGTTTAGCTGCTTTTCACGGCTGTGTTTAGGCCGCTTTACACCCACTTGACACACTAACAGAGAGATATCAATACATAGGTTTTAAGATTATTACTAGTCAGATATATTCTTCTGCGGTGAATCAGGCGTGTTGAGTCCAGTTCTCTGAGCAAGGAGTAGGTCTTGTCTATTCCATATTGGGTTTATGGAATGGTATCTGAGCTAATTTGAAACTCTTGTTTTATGTATCACCCCACCTCACCTTTCCCGTTAAGCAGCCATAGTGTGTTTTCTGCATGTGTGACTCTGTTCTGTTTTGTAATTCAGTTCAAGTGTAACGGTTTTTACATTCCCTTTTTAAGTGACACCTTATGAGAAGTGTCCTTTTCTGTGTGACTTATTTCACTTAGAATCGTCGTACCTAAATCCACTCATCATGCTGCTACTAGCCTTATGACATTGATTTCATGGCTGAGTGATATTCCATTGTACATAAGGACCACAACTTTTTTATCCATTTTTCGCTTTCCTGGGATATTTAAGGTGGAAGGAAGTGGAGGTCCTTGTCAACAGAGCAGCCCTAAACTTTGGGGTGCTTGTGTCTTGCTGATTTTCAATTTTCCCACTTTATCCCCCCATGCGTGGAAGTGCCCTATGCTCTCTAAGCTGTGTTTTTTAGATGTTTCAGGACACACCGTACACTTCTCCAGAGTGGCTGTTGGCAATTTACATCCCGCCCATCAGTGTAGCAAGGCTCCCATTTCTCCATGGCCTGTCCTGCATTTCTGGTTTTGACACTTTTTTCAGCATGGCCCTTTTGACCGATGGGAAGCGAGACTTCTTTGTAGCGCTGATTTGCCTTTCCAGGTTGCTTGGTTGGCCAAAAAGGTCGTATGCGTTTTTTCCTGAATATATTCAGGAAAAAACGCATACGCCCTTTTTGGCCAAGGGCATCATTGTCAACGTTTTGCCGCTTTTCATGTGCTTTAAAGGCGATTCGAATCTACCTCCTGAAATCTGTTTCCTGCAATTCTGCCTTGATTTCTAATCCTCTTCTTTGCCTTCCCTCAATATATTTGTGGACGAGAGTTACCATTTATAACTCTGCAGGTTTGTGAATTGCAGTGCCCTGAAGCTCCATTTTACAAGTCGCATTTTTGGGAGCCACCCGCAAAAGCGCAGGATGGCTTCAGGCCCTGTTCTGGTTCCGGGGGGCAGGCTGAGCCTGTGGTTAATTCTTCTTCCTGATGGGAAAATAGAGTGACCTGTGCCTGTCCCAACACCAAGAGCTAGTCTCTCATTGGTTCCCCGTCTTCCCGTTCATCCTCAGGACAAATTGCAACCTGTACGGAACAGGAGGTTAAAGGTGCTGACGCTCCAAGTAGGGAGATTGCTAGTAAAGTGGCTGGAATGGCGAACCCGAGCACAAGGAGATGAGAAATGAGGTGCGTTTTAGAAACCTTTCCCCATCACACGGTGTACCATCTTCTGGGTTTCTCATGCATGTTTTCGATGTAGGAAGATGCCCTTGAACCTGGAGATTTGGGACCCATGCGATGGGTAGCACGCAGTATTACTTTAAAGGGTCTGCGTTTGCTCACCCAACCTCACCAAACCTCTCAGCCCCAAGAGTGTCCACCCTTATGTCTCATCCAGCTGTGGGTCTAGATATGGTCAATCCAGGTTGCATCACAGCCCCTGAACGAATTGTGTAAGAATTTCTCTCTCTTTCCCTGTCTTTGTTTCATGGGTTTTTAAAAGTAATTTATTTTTATAATGGGGTTTAGCTGCTTTTCACGGCTGTGTTTAGGCCGCTTTACACCCACTTGACACACTAACAGAGAGATATCAATACATAGGTTTTAAGATTATTACTAGTCAGATATATTCTTGTGCGGTGAATCGGGCGTGTTGAGTCCAGTTCTCTGAGCAAGGAGTAGGTCTTGTCTATTACATATTGGGTTTATGGAATGGTATCTGAGCTAATTTGAAACTCTTGTTTTATGTATCACCCCACCTCACCTTTCCCGTTAAGCAGCCATAGTGTGTTTTCTGCATGTGTGACTCTGTTGTGTTTTGTAATTCAGTTCAAGTGTAACGGTTTTTACATTCCCTCTATAAGTGACACCTTATGAGAAGTGTCCTTTTCTGTGTGACTTATTTCACTTAGAATCGTCTTACCTAAATCCACTCATCATGCTGCTACTAGCCTTATGACATTGATTTCATGGCTGAGTGATATTCCATTGTACATAAGGACCACAACTTTTTTATCCATTTTTCGCTTTCCTGGGATATTTAAGGTGGAAGGAAGTGGAGGTCCTTGTCAACAGAGCAGCCCTAAACTTTGGGGTGCTTGTGTCTTGCTGATTTTCAATTTTCCCACTTTATCCCCCCATGCGTGGAAGTGCCCTATGCTCTCTAAGCTGTGTTTTTTAGATGTTTCAGGACACACCGTACACTTCTCCAGAGTGGCTGTTGGCAATTTACATCCCGCCCATCAGTGTAGCAAGGCTCCCATTTCTCTATGGCCTGCCCTGCATTTCTGGTTTTGACACTTTTTTCAGCATGGCCCTTTTGACCGATGGGAAGCGAGACTTCTTTGTAGCGCTGATTTGCCTTTCCAGGTTGCTTGGTTGGCCAAAAAGGGCGTATGCGTTTTTTCCTGAATATATTCAGGAAAAAAACGCATACGCCCTTTTTGGCCAAGGGCATCATTGTCAACGTTTTGCCGCTTTTCATGTGCTTTAAAGGCGATTCGAATCTACCTCCTGAAATCTGTTTCCTGCAATTCTGCCTTGATTTCAAATCCTCTTCTTTGCCTTCCCTCAATATATTTGTGGACGAGAGTTATCATTTATAACTCTGCAGGTTTGTGAATTGCAGTGCCCTGAAGCTCCATTTTACAAGTCGCTTTTTCGGGAGCCGGCCGCAAAAGCGCAGGATGGCTTCAGGCCCTGCTCTGGTTCCGGGGGGCAGGCTGAGCCTGTGGTTAATTCTTCTTCCTGATGGGAAAATAGAGTGACCTGTGCCTGTCCCAACACCAAGAGCTAGTCTCTCATTGGTTCCCCGTCTTCCCGTTCATCCTCAGGACAAATTGCAACCTGTACGGAACAGGAGGTTAAAGGTGCTGATGCTCCAAGTAGGGAGATTGCTAGTAAAGTGGCTGGAATGGCGAACCCGAGCACAAGGAGATGCGAAATGAGGTGCGTTTTAGAAACCTTTCCCCATCACACGCTGTACCATCTTCTGGGTTTCTCATGCATGTTTTCGATGTAGGAAGATGCCCTTGAACCTGGAGATTTGTGACCCATGCGATGGGTAGCACGCAGTATTACTTTAAAGGGTCTGCGTTTGCTCACCCAACCTCACCAAACCTCTCAGCCCCAAGAGTGTCCACCCTTATGTCTCATCCAGCTGTGGGTCTAGATATGGTCAATCCAGGTTGCATCACAGCCCCTGAACGAATTGTGTAAGAATTTCTCTCTCTTTCCCTGTCTTTGTTTCATGGGTTTTTAAAAGTAATTTATTTTTATAATGGGGTTTAGCTGCTTTTCACGGCTGTGTTTATGCCGCTTTACACCCACTTGACACACTAACAGAGAGATATCAATACATAGGTTTTAAGATTATTACTAGTCAGATATATTCTTGTGCGGTGAATCGGGCGTGTTGAGTCCAGTTCTCTGAGCAAGGAGTAGGTCTTGTCTATTACATATTGGGTTTATGGAACGGTATCTGAGCTAATTTGAAACTCTTGTTTTATGTATCACCCCACCTCACCTTTCCCGTTAAGCAGCCATAGTGTGTTTTCTGCATGTGTGACTCTGTTCTGTTTTGTAATTCAGTTCAAGTGTAACGGTTTTTACATTCCCTCTATAAGTGACACCTTATGAGAAGTGTCCTTTTCTGTGTGACTTATTTCACTTAGAATCGTCTTACCTAAATCCACTCATCATGCTGCTACTAGCCTTATGACATTGATTTCATGGCTGAGTGATATTCCATTGTACATAAGGACCACAACTTTTTTATCCATTTTTCGCTTTCCTGGGATATTTAAGGTGGAAGGAAGTGGAGGTCCTTGTCAACAGAGCAGCCCTAAACTTTGGGGTGCTTGTGTCTTGCTGATTTTCAATTTTCCCACTTTATCCCCCCATGCGTGGAAGTGCCCTATGCTCTCTAAGCTGTGTTTTTTAGATGTTTCAGGACACACCGTACACTTCTCCAGAGTGGCTGTTGGCAATTTACATCCCGCCCATCAGTGTAGCAAGGCTCCCATTTCTCCATGGCCTGTCCTCCATTTCTGGTTTTGACACTTTTTTCAGCATGGCCCTTTTGACCGATGGGAAGCGAGACTTCTTTGTAGCGCTGATTTGCCTTTCCAGGTTGCTTGGTTGGCCAAAAAGGGCGTATGCGTTTTTTCCGGAATATATTCAGGAAAAAAACGCATACGCCCTTTTTGGCCAAGGGCATCATTGTCAACGTTTTGCCGCTTTTCATGTGCTTTAAAGGCGATTCGAATCTACCTCCTGAAATCTGTTTTCTGCAATTCTGCCTTGATTTCAAATCCTCTTCTTTGCCTTCCCTCAATATATTTGTGGACGAGAGTTATCATTTATAACTCTGCAGGTTTGTGAATTGCAGTGCCCTGAAGCTCCATTTTACAAGTCGCTTTTTCGGGAGCCGGCCGCAAAAGCACAGGATGGCTTCAGGCCCTGCTCTGGTTCCTGGGGGCAGGCTGAGCCTGTGGTTAATTCTTCTTCCTGATGGGAAAATAGAGTGACCTGTGCCTGTCCCAACACCAAGAGCTAGTCTCTCATTGGTTCCCCGTCTTCCCGTTCATCCTCAGGACAAATTGCAACCTGTACGGAACAGGAGGTTAAAGCTGCTGACGCTCCAAGTAGGGAGATTGCTAGTAAAGTGGCTGGAATGGCGAACCCGAGCACAAGGAGATGAGAAATGAGGTGCGTTTTAGAAAACTTTCCCCATCACACGGTGTACCATCTTCTGGGTTTCTCATGCATGTTTTCGATGTAGGAAGATGCCCTTGAACCTGGAGATTTGGGACCCATGCGATGGGTAGCACGCAGTATTACTTTAAAGGGTCTGCGTTTGCTCACCCAACCTCACCAAACCTCTCAGCCCCAAGAGTGTCCACCCTTATGTCTCATCCAGCTGTGGGTCTAGATATGGTCAATCCAGGTTGCATCACAGCCCCTGAACGAATTGTGTAAGAATTTCTCTCTCTTTCCCTGTCTTTGTTTCATGGGTTTTTAAAAGTAATTTATTTTTATAATGGGGTTTAGCTGCTTTTCACGGCTGTGTTTAGGCCGCTTTACACCCACTTGACACACTAACAGAGAGATATCAATACATAGGTTTTAAGATTATTACTAGTCAGATATATTCTTGTGCGGTGAATCGGGCGTGTTGAGTCCAGTTCTCTGAGCAAGGAGTAGGTCTTGTCTATTACATATTGGGTTTATGGAACGGTATCTGAGCTAATTTGAAACTCTTGTTTTATGTATCACCCCACCTCACCTTTCCCGTTAAGCAGCCATAGTGTGTTTTCTGCATGTGTGACTCTGTTCTGTTTTGTAATTCAGTTCAAGTGTAACGGTTTTTACATTCCCTCTATAAGTGACACCTTATGAGAAGTGTCCTTTTCTGTGTGACTTATTTCACTTAGAATCGTCTTACCTAAATCCACTCATCATGCTGCTACTAGCCTTATGACATTGATTTCACGGCTGAGTGATATTCCATTGTACATAAGGACCACAACTTTTTTATCCATTTTTCGCTTTCCTGGGATATTTAAGGTGGAAGGAAGTGGAGGTCCTTGTCAACAGAGCAGCCCTAAACTTTGGGGTGCTTGTGTCTTGCTGATTTTCAATTTTCCCACTTTATCCCCCCATGCGTGGAAGTGCCCTATGCTCTCTAAGCTGTGTTTTTTAGATGTTTCAGGACACACCGTACACTTCTCCAGAGTGGCTGTTGGCAATGTACATCCCGCCCATCAGTGTAGCAAGGCTCCCATTTCTCCATGGCCTGTCCTGCATTTCTGGTTTTGACACTTTTTTCAGCATGGCCCTTTTGACCGATGGGAAGCGAGACTTCTTTGTAGCGCTGATTTGCCTTTCCAGGTTGCTTGGTTGGCCAAAAAGGGCGTATGCGTTTTTTCCTGAATATATTCAGGAAAAAACGCATACGCCCTTTTTGGCCAAGGGCATCATTGTCAACGTTTTGCCGCTTTTCATGTGCTTTAAAGGCGATTCGAATCTACCTCCTGAAATCTGTTTCCTGCAATTCTGCCTTGATTTCAAATCCTCTTCTTTGCCTTCCCTCAATATATTTGTGGACGAGAGTTATCATTTATAACTCTGCAGGTTTGTGAATTGCAGTGCCCAGAAGCTCCATTTTACAAGTCGCTTTTTTGGGAGCCGGCCGCAAAAGCGCAGGATGGCTTTAGGCCCTGTTCTGGTTCCGGGGGGCAGGCTGAGCCTGTGGTTAATTCTTCTTCCTGATGGGAAAATAGAGTGACCTGTGCCTGTCCCAACACCAAGAGCTAGTCTCTCATTGGTTCCCCGTCTTCCCGTTCATCCTCAGGACAAATTGCAACCTGTACGGAACAGGAGGTTAAAGGTGCTGATGCTCCAAGTAGGGAGATTGCTAGTAAAGTGGCTGGAATGGCGAACCCGAGCACAAGGAGATGAGAAATGAGGTGCGTTTTAGAAACCTTTCCCCATCACACGGTGTACCATCTTCTGGGTTTCTCATGCATGTTTTCGATGTAGGAAGATGCCCTTGAACCTGGAGATTTGGGACCCATGCGATGGGTAGCACGCAGTATTACTTTAAAGGGTCTGCGTTTGCTCACCCAACCTCACCAAACCTCTCAGCCCCAAGAGTGTCCACCCTTATGTCTCATCCAGCTGTGGGTCTAGATATGGTCAATCCAGGTTGCATCACAGCCCCTGAACGAATTGTGTAAGAATTTCTCTCTCTTTCCCTGTCTTTGTTTCATGGGTTTTTAAAAGTAATTTATTTTTATAATGGGGTTTAGCTGCTTTTCACGGCTGTGTTTAGGCCGCTTTACACCCACTTGACACACTAACAGAGAGATATCAATACATAGGTTTTAAGATTATTACTAGTCAGATATATTCTTGTGCGGTGAATCGGGCGTGTTGAGTCCAGTTCTCTGAGCAAGGAGTAGGTCTTGTCTATTACATATTGGGTTTATGGAACGGTATCTGAGCTAATTTGAAACTCTTGTTTTATGTATCACCCCACCTCACCTTTCCCGTTAAGCAGCCATAGTGTGTTTTCTGCATGTGTGACTCTGTTCTGTTTTGTAATTCAGTTCAAGTGTAACGGTTTTTACATTCCCTCTATAAGTGACACCTTATGAGAAGTGTCCTTTTCTGTGTGACTTATTTCACTTAGAATCGTCTTACCTAAATCCACTCATCATGCTGCTACTAGCCTTATGACATTGATTTCATGGCTGAGTGATATTCCATTGTACATAAGGACCACAACTTTTTTATCCATTTTTCGCTTTCCTGGGATATTTAAGGTGGAAGGAAGTGGAGGTCCTTGTCAACAGAGCAGCCCTAAACTTTGGGGTGCTTGTGTCTTGCTGATTTTCAATTTTCCCACTTTATCCCCCCATGCGTGGAAGTGCCCTATGCTCTCTAAGCTGTGTTTTTTAGATGTTTCAGGACACACCGTACACTTCTCCAGAGTGGCTGTTGGCAATGTACATCCCGCCCATCAGTGTAGCAAGGCTCCCATTTCTCCATGGCCTGTCCTGCATTTCTGGTTTTGACACTTTTTTCAGCATGGCCCTTTTGACCGATGGGAAGCGAGACTTCTTTGTAGCGCTGATTTGCCTTTCCAGGTTGCTTGGTTGGCCAAAAAGGGCGTATGCGTTTTTTCCTGAATATATTCAGGAAAAAACGCATACGCCCTTTTTGGCCAAGGGCATCATTGTCAACGTTTTGCCGCTTTTCATGTGCTGTAAAGGCGATTCGAATCTACCTCCTGAAATCTGTTTCCTGCAATTCTGCCTTGATTTCAAATCCTCTTCTTTGCCTTCCCTCAATATATTTGTGGACGAGAGTTATCATTTATAACTCTGCAGGTTTGTGAATTGCAGTGCCCTGAAGCTCCATTTTACAAGTCGCTTTTTTGGGAGCCGGCCGCAAAAGCGCAGGATGGCTTCAGGCCCTGTTCTGGTTCCGGGGGGCAGGCTGAGCCTGTGGTTAATTCTTCTTCCTGATGGGAAAATAGAGTGACCTGTGCCTGTCCCAACACCAAGAGCTAGTCTCTCATTGGTTCCCCGTCTTCCCGTTCATCCTCAGGACAAATTGCAACCTGTACGGAACAGGAGGTTAAAGGTGCTGATGCTCCAAGTAGGGAGATTGCTAGTAAAGTGGCTGGAATGGCGAACCCGAGCACAAGGAGATGAGAAATGAGGTGCGTTTTAGAAACCTTTCCCCATCACACGGTGTACCATCTTCTGGGTTTCTCATGCATGTTTTCGATGTAGGAAGATGCCCTTGAACCTGGAGATTTGGGACCCATGCGATGGGTAGCACGCAGTATTACTTTAAAGGGTCTGCGTTTGCTCACCCAACCTCACCAAACATCTCAGCCCCACGAGTGTCCACCCTTATGTCTCATCCAGCTGTGGGTCTAGATATGGTCAATCCAGGTTGCATCACAGCCCCTGAACGAATTGTGTAAGAATTTCTCTCTCTTTCCCTGTCTTTGTTTCATGGGTTTTTAAAAGTAATTTATTTTTATAATGGGGTTTAGCTGCTTTTCACGGCTGTTTTTAGGCCGCTTTACACCCACTTGACACACTAACAGAGAGATATCAATACATAGGTTTTAAGATTATTACTAGTCAGATATATTCTTGTGCGGTGAATCGGGCGTGTTGAGTCCAGTTCTCTGAGCAAGGAGTAGGTCTTGTCTATTCCATATTGGGTTTATGGAACGGTATCTGAGCTAATTTGAAACTCTTGTTTTATGTATCACCCCACCTCACCTTTCCCGTTAAGCAGCCATAGTGTGTTTTCTGCATGTGTGACTCTGTTCTGTTTTGTAATTCAGTTCAAGTGTAACGGTTTTTACATTCCCTCTATAAGTGACACCTTATGAGAAGTGTCCTTTTCTGTGTGACTTATTTCACTTAGAATCGTCTTACCTAAATCCACTCATCATGCTGCTACTAGCCTTATGACATTGATTTCATGGCTGAGTGATATTCCATTGTACATAAGGACCACAACTTTTTTATCCATTTTTCGCTTTCCTGGGATATTTAAGGTGGAAGGAAGTGGAGGTCCTTGTCAACAGAGCAGCCCTAAACTTTGGGGTGCTTGTGTCTTGCTGATTTTCAATTTTCCCACTTTATCCCCCCATGCGTGGAAGTGCCCTATGCTCTCTAAGCTGTGTTTTTTAGATGTTTCAGGACACACCGTACACTTCTCCAGAGTGGCTGTTGGCAATTTACATCCCGCCCATCAGTGTAGCAAGGCTCCCATTTCTCCATGGCCTGTCCTGCATTTCTGGTTTTGACACTTTTTTCAGCATGGCCCTTTTGACCGATGGGAAGCGAGACTTCTTTGTAGCGCTGATTTGCCTTTCCAGGTTGCTTGGTTGGCCAAAAAGGGCGTATGCGTTTTTTCCTGAATATATTCAGGAAAAAACGCATACGCCCTTTTTGGCCAAGGGCATCATTGTCAACGTTTTTCCGCTTTTCATGTGCTTTAAAGGCGATTCGAATCTACCTCCTGAAATCTGTTTCCTGCAATTCTGCCTTGATTTCAAATCCTCTTCTTTGCCTTCCCTCAATATATTTGTGGACGAGAGTTACCATTTATAACTCTGCAGGTTTGTGAATTGCAGTGCCCTGAAGCTCCATTTTACAAGTCGCATTTTTGGGAGCCGCCCGCAAAAGCGCAGGATGGCTTCAGGCCCTGTTCTGGTTCCGGGGGGCAGGCTGAGCCTGTGGTTAATTCTTCTTCCTGATGGGAAAATAGAGTGACCTGTGCCTGTCCCAACACCAAGAGCTAGTCTCTCATTGGTTCCCCGTCTTCCCGTTCATCCTCAGGACAAATTGCAACCTGTACGGAACAGGAGGTTAAAGGTGCTGACGCTCCAAGTAGGGAGATTGCTAGTAAAGTGGCTGGAATGGCGAACCCGAGCACAAGGAGATGAGAAATGAGGTGCGTTTTAGAAACCTTTCCCCATCACACGGTGTACCATCTTCTGGGTTTCTCATGCATGTTTTCGATGTAGGAAGATGCCCTTGAACCTGGAGATTTGGGACCCATGCGATGGGTAGCACGCAGTATTACTTTAAAGGGTCTGCGTTTGCTCACCCAACCTCACCAAACCTCTCATCCCCAAGAGTGTCCACCCTTATGTCTCATCCAGCTGTGGGTCTAGATATGGTCAATCCAGGTTGCATCACAGCCCCTGAACGAATTGTGTAAGAATTTCTCTCTCTTTCCCTGTCTTTGTTTCATGGGTTTTTAAAAGTAATTTATTTTTATAATGGGGTTTAGCTGCTTTTCACGGCTGTGTTTAGGCCGCTTTACACCCACTTGACACACTAACAGAGAGATATCAATACATAGGTTTTAAGATTATTACTAGTCAGATATATTCTTGTGCGGTGAATCGGGCGTGTTGAGTCCAGTTCTCTGAGCAAGGAGTAGGTCTTGTCTATTACATATTGGGTTTATGGAACGGTATCTGAGCTAATTTGAAACTCTTGTTTTATGTATCACCCCACCTCACCTTTCCCGTTAAGCAGCCATAGTGTGTTTTCTGCATGTGTGACTCTGTTCTGTTTTGTAATTCAGTTCAAGTGTAACGGTTTTTACATTCCCTCTATAAGTGACACCTTATGAGAAGTGTCCTTTTCTGTGTGACTTATTTCACTTAGAATCGTCTTACCTAAATCCACTCATCATGCTGCTACTAGCCTTATGACATTGATTTCATGGCTGAGTGATATTCCATTGTACATAAGGACCACAACTTTTTTATCCATTTTTCGCTTTCCTGGGATATTTAAGGTGGAAGGAAGTGGAGGTCCTTGTCAACAGAGCAGCCCTAAACTTTGGGGTGCTTGTGTCTTGCTGATTTTCAATTTTCCCACTTTATCCCCCCATGCGTGGAAGTGCCCTATGCTCTCTAAGCTGTGTTTTTTAGATGTTTCAGGACACACCGTACACTTCTCCAGAGTGGCTGTTGGCAATGAACATCCCGCCCATCAGTGTAGCAAGGCTCCCATTTCTCCATGGCCTGTCCTGCATTTCTGGTTTTGACACTTTTTTCAGCATGGCCCTTTTGACCGATGGGAAGCGAGACTTTTTGTAGCGCTGATTTGCCTTCCCAGGTTGCTTGGTTGGCCAAAAAGGGCGTATGCGTTTTTTCCTGAATATATTCAGGAAAAAACGCATACGCCCTTTTTGGCCAAGGGCATCATTGTCAACGTTTTGCCGCTTTTCATGTGCTGTAAAGGCGATTCGAATCTACCTCCTGAAATCTGTTTCCTGCAATTCTGCCTTGATTTCTAATCCTCTTCTTTGCCTTCCCTCAATATATTTGTGGACGAGAGTTACCATTTATAACTCTGCAGGTTTGTGAATTGCAGTGCCCTGAAGCTCCATTTTACAATTCGCTTTTTTGGGAGCCGGCCGCAAAAGCGCAGGATGGCTTCAGGCCCTGTTCTGGTTCCGGGGGGCAGGCTGAGCCTGTGGTTAATTCTTCTTCCTGATGGGAAAATAGAGTGACCTGTGCCTGTCCCAACACCAAGAGCTAGTCTCTCATTGGTTCCCCGTCTTCCCGTTCATCCTCAGGACAAATTGCAACCTGTACGGAACAGGAGGTTAAAGGTGCTGATGCTCCAAGTAGGGAGATTGCTAGTAAAGTGGCTGGAATGGCCAACCCGAGCACAAGGAGATGAGAAATGAGGTGCGTTTTAGAAACCTTTCCCCATCACACGGTGTACCATCTTCTGGGTTTCTCATGCATGTTTTCGATGTAGGAAGATGCCCTTGAACCTGGAGATTTGGGACCCATGCGATGGGTAGCACGCAGTATTACTTTAAAGGGTCTGCGTTTGCTCACCCAACCTCACCAAACCTCTCAGCCCCACGAGTGTCCACCCTTATGTCTCATCCAGCTGTGGGTCTAGATATGGTCAATCCAGGTTGCATCACAGCCCCTGAACGAATTGTGTAAGAATTTCTCTCTCTTTCCCTGTCTTTGTTTCATGGGTTTTTAAAAGTAATTTATTTTTATAATGGGGTTTAGCTGCTTTTCACGGCTGTGTTTAGGCCGCTTTACACCCACTTGACACACTAACAGAGAGATATCAATACATAGGTTTTAAGATTATTACTAGTCAGATATATTCTTGTGCGGTGAATCGGGCGTGTTGAGTCCAGTTCTCTGAGCAAGGAGTAGGTCTTGTCTATTACATATTGGGTTTATGGAATGGTATCTGAGCTAATTTGAAACTCTTGTTTTATGTATCACCCCACCTCACCTTTCCCGTTAAGCAGCCATAGTGTGTTTTCTGCATGTGTGACTCTGTTCTGTTTTGTAATTCAGTTCAAGTGTAACGGTTTTTACATTCCCTCTATAAGTGACACCTTATGAGAAGTGTCCTTTTCTCTGTGACTTATTTCACTTAGAATCGTCGTACCTAAATCCACTCATCATGCTGCTACTAGCCTTATGACATTGATTTCATGGCTGAGTGATATTCCATTGTACATAAGGACCACAACTTTTTTATCCATTTTTCGCTTTCCTGGGATATTTAAGGTGGAAGGAAGTGGAGGTCCTTGTCAACAGAGCAGCCCTAAACTTTGGGGTGCTTGTGTCTTGCTGATTTTCAATTTTCCCACTTTATCCCCCCATGCGTGGAAGTGCCCTATGCTCTCTAAGCTGTGTTTTTTAGATGTTTCAGGACACACCGTACACTTCTCCAGAGTGGCTGTTGGCAATGTACATCCCGCCCATCAGTGTAGCAAGGCTCCCATTTCTCCATGGCCTGTCCTGCATTTCTGGTTTTGACACTTTTTTCAGCATGGCCCTTTTGACCGATGGGAAGCGAGACTTCTTTGTAGCGCTGATTTGCCTTTCCAGGTTGCTTGGTTGGCCAAAAAGGGCGTATGCGTTTTTTCCTGAATATATTCAGGAAAAAACGCATACGCCCTTTTTGGCCAAGGGCATCATTGTCAACGTTTTGCCGCTTTTCATGTGCTTTAAAGGCGATTCGAATCTACCTCCTGAAATCTGTTTCCTGCAATTCTGCCTTGATTTCTAATCCTCTTCTTTGCCTTCCCTCAATATATTTGTGGACGAGAGTTACCATTTATAACTCTGCAGGTTTGTGAATTGCAGTGCCCTGAAGCTCCATTTTACAAGTCGCATTTTTGGGAGCCGCCCGCAAAAGCGCAGGATGGCTTCAGGCCCTGTTCTGGTTCCGGGGGGCAGGCTGAGCCTGTGGTTAATTCTTCTTCCTGATGGGAAAATAGAGTGACCTGTGCCTGTCCCAACACCAAGAGCTAGTCTCTCATTGGTTCCCCGTCTTCCCGTTCATCCTCAGGACAAATTGCAACCTGTACGGAACAGGAGGTTAAAGGTGCTGATGCTCCAAGTAGGGAGATTGCTAGTAAAGTGGCTGGAATGGCGAACCCGAGCACAAGGAGATGAGAAATGAGGTGCGTTTTAGAAACCTTTCCCCATCACACGGTGTACCATCTTCTGGGTTTCTCATGCATGTTTTCGATGTAGGAAGATGCCCTTGAACCTGGAGATTTGGGACCCATGCGATGGGTAGCACGCAGTATTACTTTAAAGGGTCTGCGTTTGCTCACCCAACCTCACCAAACCTCTCAGCCCCAAGAGTGTCCACCCTTATGTCTCATCCAGCTGTGGGTCTAGATATGGTCAATCCAGGTTGCATCACAGCCCCTGAACGAATTGTGTAAGAATTTCTCTCTCTTTCCCTGTCTTTGTTTCATGGGTTTTTAAAAGTAATTTATTTTTATAATGGGGTTTAGCTGCTTTTCACGGCTGTGTTTAGGCCGCTTTACACCCACTTGACACACTAACAGAGAGATATCAATACATAGGTTTTAAGATTATTACTAGTCAGATATAATCTTGTGCGGTGAATCGGGCGTGTTGAGTCCAGTTCTCTGAGCAAGGAGTAGGTCTTGTCTATTACATATTGGGTTTATGGAATGGTATCTGAGCTAATTTGAAACTCTTGTTTTATGTATCACCCCACCTCACCTTTCCCGTTAAGCAGCCATAGTGTGTTTTCTGCATGTGTGACTCTGTTCTGTTTTGTAATTCAGTTCAAGTGTAACGGTTTTTACATTCCCTCTATAAGTGACACCTTATGAGAAGTGTCCTTTTCTGTGTGACTTATTTCACTTAGAATCGTCGTACCTAAATCCACTCATCATGCTGCTACTAGCCTTATGACATTGATTTCATGGCTGAGTGATATTCCATTGTACATAAGGACCACAACTTTTTTATCCATTTTTCGCTTTCCTGGGATATTTAAGGTGGAAGGAAGTGGAGGTCCTTGTCAACAGAGCAGCCCTAAACTTTGGGGTGCTTGTGTCTTGCTGATTTTCAATTTTCCCACTTTATCCCCCCATGCGTGGAAGTGCCCTATGCTCTCTAAGCTGTGTTTTTTAGATGTTTCAGGACACACCGTACACTTCTCCAGAGTGGCTGTTGGCAATTTACATCCCGCCCATCAGTGTAGCAAGGCTCCCATTTCTCCATGGCCTGTCCTGCATTTCTGATTTTGACACTTTTTTCAGCATGGCCCTTTTGACCGATGGGAAGCGAGACTTCTTTGTAGCGCTGATTTGCCTTTCCAGGTTGCTTGGTTGGCCAAAAAGGGCGTATGCGTTTTTTCCTGAATATATTCAGGAAAAAACGCATATGCCCTTTTTGGCCAAGGGCATCATTGTCAACGTTTTGCCGCTTTTCATGTGCTTTAAAGGCGATTCGAATCTACCTCCTGAAATCTGTTTCCTGCAATTCTGCCTTGATTTCTAATCCTCTTCTTTGCCTTCCCTCAATATATTTGTGGACGAGAGTTACCATTTATAACTCTGCAGGTTTGTGAATTGCAGTGCCCTGAAGCTCCATTTTACAAGTCGCATTTTTGGGAGCCGCCCGCAAAAGCGCAGGATGGCTTCAGGCCCTGTTCTGGTTCCGGGGGGCAGGCTGAGCCTGTGGTTAATTCTTCTTCCTGATGGGAAAATAGAGTGACCTGTGCCTGTCCCAACACCAAGAGCTAGTCTCTCATTGGTTCCCCGTCTTCCCGTTCATCCTCAGGACAAATTGCAACCTGTACGGAACAGGAGGTTAAAGGTGCTGACGCTCCAAGTAGGGAGATTGCTAGTAAAGTGGCTGGAATGGCGAACCCGAGCACAAGGAGATGAGAAATGAGGTGCGTTTTAGAAACCTTTCCCCATCACACGGTGTACCATCTTCTGGGTTTCTCATGCATGTTTTCGATGTAGGAAGATGCCCTTGAACCTGGAGATTTGGGACCCATGCAATGGGTAGCACGCAGTATTACTTTAAAGGGTCTGCGTTTGCTCACCCAACCTCACCAAACCTCTCAGCCCCAAGAGTGTCCACCCTTATGTCTCATCCAGCTGTGGGTCTAGATATGGTCAATCCAGGTTGCATCACAGCCCCTGAACGAATTGTGTAAGAATTTCTCTCTCTTTCCCTGTCTTTGTTTCATGGGTTTTTAAAAGTAATTTATTTTTATAATGGGGTTTAGCTGCTTTTCACGGCTGTGTTTAGGCCGCTTTACACCCACTTGACACACTAACAGAGAGATATCAATACATAGGTTTTAAGATTATTACTAGTCAGGTATATTCTTGTGCGGTGAATCGGGCGTGTTGAGTCCAGTTCTCTGAGCAAGGAGTAGGTCTTGTCTATTACATATTGGGTTTATGGAATGGTATCTGAGCTAATTTGAAACTCTTGTTTTATGTATCACCCCACCTCACCTTTCCCGTTAAGCAGCCATAGTGTGTTTTCTGCATGTGTGATTCTGTTGTGTTTTGTAATTCAGTTCAAGTGTAACGGTTTTTACATTCCCTCTATAAGTGACACCTTATGAGAAGTGTCCTTTTCTGTGTGACTTATTTCACTTAGAATCGTCTTACCTAAATCCACTCATCATGCTGCTACTAGCCTTATGACATTGATTTCATGGCTGAGTGATATTCCATTGTACATAAGGACCACAACTTTTTTATCCATTTTTCGCTTTCCTGGGATATTTAAGGTGGAAGGAAGTGGAGGTCCTTGTCAACAGAGCAGCCCTAAACTTTGGGGTGCTTGTGTCTTGCTGATTTTCAATTTTCCCACTTTATCCCCCCATGCGTGGAAGTGCCCTATGCTCTCTAAGCTGTGTTTTTTAGATGTTTCAGGACACACCGTACACTTCTCCAGAGTGGCTGTTGGCAATGTACATCCCGCCCATCAGTGTAGCAAGGCTCCCATTTCTCCATGGCCTGTCCTGCATTTCTGGTTTTGACACTTTTTTCAGCATGGCCCTTTTGACCGATGGGAAGCGAGACTTCTTTGTAGCGCTGATTTGCCTTTCCAGGTTGCTTGGTTGGCCAAAAAGGGCGTATGCGTTTTTTCCTGAATATATTCAGGAAAAAACGCATACGCCCTTTTTGGCCAAGGGCATCATTGTCAACGTTTTGCCGCTTTTCATGTGCTGTAAAGGCGATTCGAATCTACCTCCTGAAATCTGTTTCCTGCAATTCTGCCTTGATTTCAAATCCTCTTCTTTGCCTTCCCTCAATATATTTGTGGACGAGAGTTATCATTTATAACTCTGCAGGTTTGTGAATTGCAGTGCCCTGAAGCTCCATTTTACAAGTCGCTTTTTTGGGAGCCGGCCGCAAAAGCGCAGGATGGCTTCAGGCCCTGTTCTGGTTCCGGGGGGCAGGCTGAGCCTGTGGTTAATTCTTCTTCCTGATGGGAAAATAGAGTGACCTGTGCCTGTCCCAACACCAAGAGCTAGTCTCTCATTGGTTCCCCGTCTTCCCGTTCATCCTCAGGACAAATTGCAACCTGTACGGAACAGGAGGTTAAAGGTGCTGATGCTCCAAGTAGGGAGATTGCTAGTAAAGTGGCTGGAATGGCGAACCCGAGCACAAGGAGATGAGAAATGAGGTGCGTTTTAGAAACCTTTCCCCATCACACGGTGTACCATCTTCTGGGTTTCTCATGCATGTTTTCGATGTAGGAAGATGCCCTTGAACCTGGAGATTTGGGACCCATGCGATGGGTAGCACGCAGTATTACTTTAAAGGGTCTGCGTTTGCTCACCCAACCTCACCAAACCTCTCAGCCCCACGAGTGTCCACCCTTATGTCTCATCCAGCTGTGGGTCTAGATATGGTCAATCCAGGTTGCATCACAGCCCCTGCACGAATTGTGTAAGAATTTCTCTCTCTTTCCCTGTCTTTGTTTCATGGGTTTTTAAAAGTAATTTATTTTTATAATGGGGTTTAGCTGCTTTTCACGGCTGTGTTTAGGCCGCTTTACACCCACTTGACACACTAACAGAGAGATATCAATACATAGGTTTTAAGATTATTACTAGTCAGATATATTCTTGTGCGGTGAATCGGGCGTGTTGAGTCCAGTTCTCTGAGCAAGAAGTAGGTCTTGTCTATTACATATTGGGTTTATGGAATGGTATCTGAGCTAATTTGAAACTCTTGTTTTATGTATCACCCCACCTCACCTTTCCCGTTAAGCAGCCATAGTGTGTTTTCTGCATGTGTGACTCTGTTCTGTTTTGTAATTCAGTTCAAGTGTAACGGTTTTTACATTCCCTCTATAAGTGACACCTTATGAGAAGTGTCCTTTTCTCTGTGACTTATTTCACTTAGAATCGTCATACCTAAATCCACTCATCATGCTGCTACTAGCCTTATGACATTGATTTCATGGCTGAGTGATATTCCATTGTACATAAGGACCACAACTTTTTTATCCATTTTTCGCTTTCCTGGGATATTTAAGGTGGAAGGAAGTGGAGGTCCTTGTCAACAGAGCAGCCCTAAACTTTGGGGTGCTTGTGTCTTGCTGATTTTCAATTTTCCCACTTTATCCCCCCATGCGTGGAAGTGCCCTATGCTCTCTAAGCTGTGTTTTTTAGATGTTTCAGGACACACCGTACACTTCTCCAGAGTGGCTGTTGGCAATGTACATCCCGCCCATCAGTGTAGCAAGGCTCCCATTTCTCCATGGCCTGTCCTGCATTTCTGGTTTTGACACTTTTTTCAGCATGGCCCTTTTGACCGATGGGAAGCGAGACTTCTTTGTAGCGCTGATTTGCCTTTCCAGGTTGCTTGGTTGGCCAAAAAGGGCGTATGCGTTTTTTCCTGAATATATTCAGGAAAAAACGCATACGCCCTTTTTGGCCAAGGGCATCATTGTCAACGTTTTGCCGCTTTTCATGTGCTTTAAAGGCGATTCGAATCTACCTCCTGAAATCTGTTTCCTGCAATTCTGCCTTGATTTCAAATCCTCTTCTTTGCCTTCCCTCAATATATTTGTGGACGAGAGTTATCATTTATAACTCTGCAGGTTTGTGAATTGCAGTGCCCAGAAGCTCCATTTTACAAGTCGCTTTTTTGGGAGCCGGCGGCAAAAGCGCAGGATGGCTTTAGGCCCTGTTCTGGTTCCGGGGGGCAGGCTGAGCCTGTGGTTAATTCTTCTTCCTGATGGGAAAAGAGAGTGACCTGTGCCTGTCCCAACACCAAGAGCTAGTCTCTCATTGGTTCCCCGTCTTCCCGTTCATCCTCAGGACAAATTGCAACCTGTACGGAACAGGAGGTTAAAGGTGCTGATGCTCCAAGTAGGGAGATTGCTAGTAAAGTGGCTGGAATGGCGAACCCGAGCACAAGGAGATGAGAAATGAGGTGCGTTTTAGAAACCTTTCCCCATCACACGGTGTACCATCTTCTGGGTTTCTCATGCATGTTTTCGATGTAGGAAGATGCCCTTGAACCTGGAGATTTGGGACCCATGCGATGGGTAGCACGCAGTATTACTTTAAAGGGTCTGCGTTTGCTCACCCAACCTCACCAAACCTCTCAGCCCCAAGAGTGTCCACCCTTATGTCTCATCCAGCTGTGGGTCTAGATATGGTCAATCCAGGTTGCATCACAGCCCCTGAACGAATTGTGTAAGAATTTCTCTCTCTTTCCCTGTCTTTGTTTCATGGGTTTTTAAAAGTAATTTATTTTTATAATGGGGTTTAGCTGCTTTTCACGGCTGTGTTTAGGCCGCTTTACACCCACTTGACACACTAACAGAGAGATATCAATACATAGGTTTTAAGATTATTACTAGTCAGATATATTCTTGTGCGGTGAATCTGGCGTGTTGAGTCCAGTTCTCTGAGCAAGGAGTAGGTCTTGTCTATTCCATATTGGGTTTATGGAACGGTATCTGAGCTAATTTGAAACTCTTGTTTTATGTATCACCCCACCTCACCTTTCCCGTTAAGCAGCCATAGTGTGTTTTCTGCATGTGTGACTCTGTTCTGTTTTGTAATTCAGTTCAAGTGTAACGGTTTTTACATTCCCTCTATAAGTGACACCTTATGAGAAGTGTCCTTTTCTGTGTGACTTATTTCACTTAGAATCGTCTTACCTAAATCCACTCATCATGCTGCTACTAGCCTTATGACATTGATTTCACGGCTGAGTGATATTCCATTGTACATAAGGACCACAACTTTTTTATCCATTTTTCGCTTTCCTGGGATATTTAAGGTGGAAGGAAGTGGAGGTCCTTGTCAACAGAGCAGCCCTAAACTTTGGGGTGCTTGTGTCTTGCTGATTTTCAATTTTCCCACTTTATCCCCCCATGCGTGGAAGTGCCCTATGCTCTCTAAGCTGTGTTTTTTAGATGTTTCAGGACACACCGTACACTTCTCCAGAGTGGCTGTTGGCAATGTACATCCCGCCCATCAGTGTAGCAAGGCTCCCATTTCTCCATGGCCTGTCCTGCATTTCTGGTTTTGACACTTTTTTCAGCATGGCCCTTTTGACCGATGGGAAGCGAGACTTCTTTGTAGCGCTGATTTGCCTTTCCAGGTTGCTTGGTTGGCCAAAAAGGGCGTATGCGTTTTTTCCTGAATATATTCAGGAAAAAACGCATACGCCCTTTTTGGCCAAGGGCATCATTGTCAACGTTTTGCCGCTTTTCATGTGCTGTAAAGGCGATTCGAATCTACCTCCTGAAATCTGTTTCCTGCAATTCTGCCTTGATTTCAAATCCTCTTCTTTGCCTTCCCTCAATATATTTGTGGACGAGAGTTATCATTTATAACTCTGCAGGTTTGTGAATTGCAGTGCCCTGAAGCTCCATTTTACAAGTCGCTTTTTTGGGAGCCGGCCGCAAAAGCGCAGGATGGCTTCAGGCCCTGTTCTGGTTCCGGGGGGCAGGCTGAGCCTGTGGTTAATTCTTCTTCCTGATGGGAAAATAGAGTGACCTGTGCCTGTCCCAACACCAAGAGCTAGTCTCTCATTGGTTCCCCGTCTTCCCGTTCATCCTCAGGACAAATTGCAACCTGTACGGAACAGGAGGTTAAAGGTGCTGATGCTCCAAGTAGGGAGATTGCTAGTAAAGTGGCTGGAATGGCCAACCCGAGCACAAGGAGATGAGAAATGAGGTGCGTTTTAGAAACCTTTCCCCATCACACGGTGTACCATCTTCTGGGTTTCTCATGCATGTTTTCGATGTAGGAAGATGCCCTTGAACCTGGAGATTTGGGACCCATGCGATGGGTAGCACGCAGTATTACTTTAAAGGGTCTGCGTTTGCTCACCCAACCTCACCAAACCTCTCAGCCCCACGAGTGTCCACCCTTATGTCTCATCCAGCTGTGGGTCTAGATATGGTCAATCCAGGTTGCATCACAGCCCCTGAACGAATTGTGTAAGAATTTCTCTCTCTTTCCCTGTCTTTGTTTCATGGGTTTTTAAAAGTAATTTATTTTTATAATGGGGTTTAGCTGCTTTTCACGGCTGTGTTTAGGCCGCTTTACACCCACTTGACACACTAACAGAGAGATATCAATACATAGGTTTTAAGATTATTACTAGTCAGATATATTCTTGTGCGGTGAATCGGGCGTGTTGAGTCCAGTTCTCTGAGCAAGGAGTAGGTCTTGTCTATTACATATTGGGTTTATGGAATGGTATCTGAGCTAATTTGAAACTCTTGTTTTATGTATCACCCCACCTCACCTTTCCCGTTAAGCAGCCATAGTGTGTTTTCTGCATGTGTGACTCTGTTCTGTTTTGTAATTCAGTTCAAGTGTAACGGTTTTTACATTCCCTCTATAAGTGACACCTTATGAGAAGTGTCCTTTTCTGTGTGACTTATTTCACTTAGAATCGTCGTACCTAAATCCACTCATCATGCTGCTACTAGCCTTATGACATTGATTTCATGGCTGAGTGATATTCCATTGTACATAAGGGCCACAACTTTTTTATCCATTTTTCGCTTTCCTGGGATATTTAAGGTGGAAGGAAGTGGAGGTCCTTGTCAACAGAGCAGCCCTAAACTTTGGGGTGCTTGTGTCTTGCTGATTTTCAATTTTCCCACTTTATCCCCCCATGCGTGGAAGTGCCCTATGCTCTCTAAGCTGTGTTTTTTAGATGTTTCAGGACACACCGTACACTTCTCCAGAGTGGCTGTTGGCAATGTACATCCCGCCCATCAGTGTAGCAAGGCTCCCATTTCTCCATGGCCTGTCCTGCATTTCTGGTTTTGACACTTTTTTCAGCATGGCCCTTTTGACCGATGGGAAGCGAGACTTCTTTGTAGCGCTGATTTGCCTTTCCAGGTTGCTTGGTTGGCCAAAAAGGGCGTATGCGTTTTTTCCTGAATATATTCAGGAAAAAACGCATACGCCCTTTTTGGCCAAGGGCATCATTGTCAACGTTTTGCCGCTTTTCATGTGCTTTAAAGGCGATTCGAATCTACCTCCTGAAATCTGTTTCCTGCAATTCTGCCTTGATTTCTAATCCTCTTCTTTGCCTTCCCTCAATATATTTGTGGACGAGAGTTACCATTTATAACTCTGCAGGTTTGTGAATTGCAGTGCCCTGAAGCTCCATTTTACAAGTCGCATTTTTGGGAGCCGCCCGCAAAAGCGCAGGATGGCTTCAGGCCCTGTTCTGGTTCCGGGGGGCAGGCTGAGCCTGTGGTTAATTCTTCTTCCTGATGGGAAAATAGAGTGACCTGTGCCTGTCCCAACACCAAGAGCTAGTCTCTCATTGGTTCCCCGTCTTCCCGTTCATCCTCAGGACAAATTGCAACCTGTACGGAACAGGATGTTAAAGGTGCTGACGCTCCAAGTAGGGAGATTGCTAGTAAAGTGGCTGGAATGGCGAACCCGAGCACAAGGAGATGAGAAATGAGGTGCGTTTTAGAAACCTTTCCCCATCACACGGTGTACCATCTTCTGGGTTTCTCATGCATGTTTTCGATGTAGGAAGATGCCCTTGAACCTGGAGATTTGGGACCCATGCGATGGGTAGCACGCAGTATTACTTTAAATGGTCTGCGTTTGCTCACCCAACCTCACCAAACCTCTCAGCCCCAAGAGTGTCCACCCTTATGTCTCATCCAGCTGTGGGTCTAGATATGGTCAATCCAGGTTGCATCACAGCCCCTGAACGAATTGTGTAAGAATTTCTCTCTCTTTCCCTGTCTTTGTTTCATGGGTTTTTAAAAGTAATTTATTTTTATAATGGGGTTTAGCTGCTTTTCACGGCTGTGTTTAGGCCGCTTTACACCCACTTGACACACTAACAGAGAGATATCAATACATAGGTTTTAAGATTATTACTAGTCAGATATATTCTTGTGCGGTGAATCGGGCGTGTTGAGTCCAGTTCTCTGAGCAAGGAGTAGGTCTTGTCTATTACATATTGGGTTTATGGAACGGTATCTGAGCTAATTTGAAACTCTTGTTTTATGTATCACCCCACCTCACCTTTCCCGTTAAGCAGCCATAGTGTGTTTTCTGCATGTGTGACTCTGTTCTGTTTTGTAATTCAGTTCAAGTGTAACGGTTTTTACATTCCCTCTATAAGTGACACCTTATGAGAAGTGACCTTTTCTGTGTGACTTATTTCACTTAGAATCGTCTTACCTAAATCCACTCATCATGCTGCTACTAGCCTTATGACATTGATTTCACGGCTGAGTGATATTCCATTGTACATAAGGACCACAACTTTTTTATCCATTTTTCGCTTTCCTGGGATATTTAAGGTGGAAGGAAGTGGAGGTCCTTGTCAACAGAGCAGCCCTAAACTTTGGGGTGCTTGTGTCTTGCTGATTTTCAATTTTCCCACTTTATCCCCCCATGCGTGGAAGTGCCCTATGCTCTCTAAGCTGTGTTTTTTAGATGTTTCAGGACACACCGTACACTTCTCCAGATTGGCTGCTGGCAATGTACATCCCGCCCATCAGTGTAGCAAGGCTCCCATTTCTCCATGGCCTGTCCTGCATTTCTGGTTTTGACACTTTTTTCAGCATGGCCCTTTTGACCGATGGGAAGCGAGACTTCTTTGTAGCGCTGATTTGCCTTTCCAGGTTGCTTGGTTGGCCAAAAAGGGCGTATGCGTTTTTTCCTGAATATATTCAGGAAAAAACGCATACGCCCTTTTTGGCCAAGGGCATCATTGTCAACGTTTTGCCGCTTTTCATGTGCTTTAAAGGCGATTCGAATCTACCTCCTGAAATCTGTTTCCTGCAATTCTGCCTTGATTTCTAATCCTCTTCTTTGCCTTCCCTCAATATATTTGTGGACGAGAGTTACCATTTATAACTCTGCAGGTTTGTGAATTGCAGTGCCCTGAAGCTCCATTTTACAATTCGCTTTTTTGGGAGCCGGCCGCAAAAGCGCAGGATGGCTTCAGGCCCTGTTCTGGTTCCGGGGGGCAGGCTGAGCCTGTGGTTAATTCTTCTTCCTGATGGGAAAATAGAGTGACCTGTGCCTGTCCCAACACCAAGAGCTAGTCTCTCATTGGTTCCCCGTCTTCCCGTTCATCCTCAGGACAAATTGCAACCTGTACGGAACAGGAGGTTAAAGGTGCTGATGCTCCAAGTAGGGAGATTGCTAGTAAAGTGGCTGGAATGGCCAACCCGAGCACAAGGAGATGAGAAATGAGGTGCGTTTTAGAAACCTTTCCCCATCACACGGTGTACCATCTTCTGGGTTTCTCATGCATGTTTTCGATGTAGGAAGATGCCCTTGAACCTGGAGATTTGGGACCCATGCGATGGGTAGCACGCAGTATTACTTTAAAGGGTCTGCGTTTGCTCACCCAACCTCACCAAACCTCTCAGCCCCACGAGTGTCCACCCTTATGTCTCATCCAGCTGTGGGTCTAGATATGGTCAATCCAGGTTGCATCACAGCCCCTGAACGAATTGTGTAAGAATTTCTCTCTCTTTCCCTGTCTTTGTTTCATGGGTTTTTAAAAGTAATTTATTTTTATAATGGGGTTTAGCTGCTTTTCACGGCTGTGTTTAGGCCGCTTTACACCCACTTGACACACTAACAGAGAGATATCAATACATAGGTTTTAAGATTATTACTAGTCAGATATATTCTTGTGCGGTGAATCGGGCGTGTTGAGTCCAGTTCTCTGAGCAAGGAGTAGGTCTTGTCTATTACATATTGGGTTTATGGAATGGTATCTGAGCTAATTTGAAACTCTTGTTTTATGTATCACCCCACCTCACCTTTCCCGTTAAGCAGCCATAGTGTGTTTTCTGCATGTGTGACTCTGTTCTGTTTTGTAATTCAGTTCAAGTGTAACGGTTTTTACATTCCCTCTATAAGTGACACCTTATGAGAAGTGTCCTTTTCTCTGTGACTTATTTCACTTAGAATCGTCGTACCTAAATCCACTCATCATGCTGCTACTAGCCTTATGACATTGATTTCATGGCTGAGTGATATTCCATTGTACATAAGGACCACAACTTTTTTATCCATTTTTCGCTTTCCTGGGATATTTAAGGTGGAAGGAAGTGGAGGTCCTTGTCAACAGAGCAGCCCTAAACTTTGGGGTGCTTGTGTCTTGCTGATTTTCAATTTTCCCACTTTATCCCCCCATGCGTGGAAGTGCCCTATGCTCTCTAAGCTGTGTTTTTTAGATGTTTCAGGACACACCGTACACTTCTCCAGAGTGGCTGTTGGCAATGTACATCCCGCCCATCAGTGTAGCAAGGCTCCCATTTCTCCATGGCCTGTCCTGCATTTCTGGTTTTGACACTTTTTTCAGCATGGCCCTTTTGACCGATGGGAAGCGAGACTTCTTTGTAGCGCTGATTTGCCTTTCCAGGTTGCTTGGTTGGCCAAAAAGGGCGTATGCGTTTTTTCCTGAATATATTCAGGAAAAAACGCATACGCCCTTTTTGGCCAAGGGCATCATTGTCAACGTTTTGCCGCTTTTCATGTGCTTTAAAGGCGATTCGAATCTACCTCCTGAAATCTGTTTCCTGCAATTCTGCCTTGATTTCTAATCCTCTTCTTTGCCTTCCCTCAATATATTTGTGGACGAGAGTTACCATTTATAACTCTGCAGGTTTGTGAATTGCAGTGCCCTGAAGCTCCATTTTACAAGTCGCATTTTTGGGAGCCGCCCGCAAAAGCGCAGGATGGCTTCAGGCCCTGTTCTGGTTCCGGGGGGCAGGCTGAGCCTGTGGTTAATTCTTCTTCCTGATGGGAAAATAGAGTGACCTGTGCCTGTCCCAACACCAAGAGCTAGTCTCTCATTGGTTCCCCGTCTTCCCGTTCATCCTCAGGACAAATTGCAACCTGTACGGAACAGGAGGTTAAAGGTGCTGATGCTCCAAGTAGGGAGATTGCTAGTAAAGTGGCTGGAATGGCGAACCCGAGCACAAGGAGATGAGAAATGAGGTGCGTTTTAGAAACCTTTCCCCATCACACGGTGTACCATCTTCTGGGTTTCTCATGCATGTTTTCGATGTAGGAAGATGCCCTTGAACCTGGAGATTTGGGACCCATGCGATGGGTAGCACGCAGTATTACTTTAAAGGGTCTGCGTTTGCTCACCCAACCTCACCAAACCTCTCAGCCCCAAGAGTGTCCACCCTTATGTCTCATCCAGCTGTGGGTCTAGATATGGTCAATCCAGGTTGCATCACAGCCCCTGAACGAATTGTGTAAGAATTTCTCTCTCTTTCCCTGTCTTTGTTTCATGGGTTTTTAAAAGTAATTTATTTTTATAATGGGGTTTAGCTGCTTTTCACGGCTGTGTTTAGGCCGCTTTACACCCACTTGACACACTAACAGAGAGATATCAATACATAGGTTTTAAGATTATTACTAGTCAGATATAATCTTGTGCGGTGAATCGGGCGTGTTGAGTCCAGTTCTCTGAGCAAGGAGTAGGTCTTGTCTATTACATATTGGGTTTATGGAATGGTATCTGAGCTAATTTGAAACTCTTGTTTTATGTATCACCCCACCTCACCTTTCCCGTTAAGCAGCCATAGTGTGTTTTCTGCATGTGTGACTCTGTTCTGTTTTGTAATTCAGTTCAAGTGTAACGGTTTTTACATTCCCTCTATAAGTGACACCTTATGAGAAGTGTCCTTTTCTGTGTGACTTATTTCACTTAGAATCGTCGTACCTAAATCCACTCATCATGCTGCTACTAGCCTTATGACATTGATTTCATGGCTGAGTGATATTCCATTGTACATAAGGACCACAACTTTTTTATCCATTTTTCGCTTTCCTGGGATATTTAAGGTGGAAGGAAGTGGAGGTCCTTGTCAACAGAGCAGCCCTAAACTTTGGGGTGCTTGTGTCTTGCTGATTTTCAATTTTCCCACTTTATCCCCCCATGCGTGGAAGTGCCCTATGCTCTCTAAGCTGTGTTTTTTAGATGTTTCAGGACACACCGTACACTTCTCCAGAGTGGCTGTTGGCAATGTACATCCCGCCCATCAGTGTAGCAAGGCTCCCATTTCTCCATGGCCTGTCCTGCATTTCTGGTTTTGACACTTTTTTCAGCATGGCCCTTTTGACCGATGGGAAGCGAGACTTCTTTGTAGCGCTGATTTGCCTTTCCAGGTTGCTTGGTTGGCCAAAAAGGGCGTATGCGTTTTTTCCTGAATATATTCAGGAAAAAACGCATACGCCCTTTTTGGCCAAGGGCATCATTGTCAACGTTTTGCCGCTTTTCATGTGCTGTAAAGGCGATTCGAATCTACCTCCTGAAATCTGTTTCCTGCAATTCTGCCTTGATTTCAAATCCTCTTCTTTGCCTTCCCTCAATATATTTGTGGACGAGAGTTATCATTTATAACTCTGCAGGTTTGTGAATTGCAGTGCCCTGAAGCTCCATTTTACAAGTCGCTTTTTTGGGAGCCGGCCGCAAAAGCGCAGGATGGCTTCAGGCCCTGTTCTGGTTCCGGGGGGCAGGCTGAGCCTGTGGTTAATTCTTCTTCCTGATGGGAAAATAGAGTGACCTGTGCCTGTCCCAACACCAAGAGCTAGTCTCTCATTGGTTCCCCGTCTTCCCGTTCATCCTCAGGACAAATTGCAACCTGTACGGAACAGGAGGTTAAAGGTGCTGATGCTCCAAGTAGGGAGATTGCTAGTAAAGTGGCTGGAATGGCGAACCCGAGCACAAGGAGATGAGAAATGAGGTGCGTTTTAGAAACCTTTCCCCATCACACGGTGTACCATCTTCTGGGTTTCTCATGCATGTTTTCGATGTAGGAAGATGCCCTTGAACCTGGAGATTTGGGACCCATGCGATGGGTAGCACGCAGTATTACTTTAAAGGGTCTGCGTTTGCTCACCCAACCTCACCAAACCTCTCAGCCCCACGAGTGTCCACCCTTATGTCTCATCCAGCTGTGGGTCTAGATATGGTCAATCCAGGTTGCATCACAGCCCCTGAACGAATTGTGTAAGAATTTCTCTCTCTTTCCCTGTCTTTGTTTCATGGGTTTTTAAAAGTAATTTATTTTTATAATGGGGTTTAGCTGCTTTTCACGGCTGTGTTTAGGCCGCTTTACACCCACTTGACACACTAACAGAGAGATATCAATACATAGGTTTTAAGATTATTACTAGTCAGATATATTCTTGTGCGGTGAATCGGGCGTGTTGAGTCCAGTTCTCTGAGCAAGGAGTAGGTCTTGTCTATTACATATTGGGTTTATGGAATGGTATCTGAGCTAATTTGAAACTCTTGTTTTATGTATCACCCCACCTCACCTTTCCCGTTAAGCAGCCATAGTGTGTTTTCTGCATGTGTGACTCTGTTCTGTTTTGTAATTCAGTTCATGTGTAACGGTTTTTACATTCCCTCTATAAGTGACACCTTATGAGAAGTGTCCTTTTCTCTGTGACTTATTTCACTTAGAATCGTCGTACCTAAATCCACTCATCATGCTGCTACTAGCCTTATGACATTGATTTCATGGCTGAGTGATATTCCATTGTACATAAGGACCACAACTTTTTTATCCATTTTTCGCTTTCCTGGGATATTTAAGGTGGAAGGAAGTGGAGGTCCTTGTCAACAGAGCAGCCCTAAACTTTGGGGTGCTTGTGTCTTGCTGATTTTCAATTTTCCCACTTTATCCCCCCATGCGTGGAAGTGCCCTATGCTCTCTAAGCTGTGTTTTTTAGATGTTTCAGGACACACCGTACACTTCTCCAGAGTGGCTGTTGGCAATGTACATCCCGCCCATCAGTGTAGCAAGGCTCCCATTTCTCCATGGCCTGTCCTGCATTTCTGGTTTTGACACTTTTTTCAGCATGGCCCTTTTGACCGATGGGAAGCGAGACTTCTTTGTAGCGCTGATTTGCCTTTCCAGGTTGCTTGGTTGGCCAAAAAGGGCGTATGCGTTTTTTCCTGAATATATTCAGGAAAAAACGCATACGCCCTTTTTGGCCAAGGGCATCATTGTCAACGTTTTGCCGCTTTTCATGTGCTTTAAAGGCGATTCGAATCTACCTCCTGAAATCTGTTTCCTGCAATTCTGCCTTGATTTCAAATCCTCTTCTTTGCCTTCCCTCAATATATTTGTGGACGAGAGTTATCATTTATAACTCTGCAGGTTTGTGAATTGCAGTGCCCAGAAGCTCCATTTTACAAGTCGCTTTTTTGGGAGCCGGCGGCAAAAGCGCAGGATGGCTTTAGGCCCTGTTCTGGTTCCGGGGGGCAGGCTGAGCCTGTGGTTAATTCTTCTTCCTGATGGGAAAAGAGAGTGACCTGTGCCTGTCCCAACACCAAGAGCTAGTCTCTCATTGGTTCCCCGTCTTCCCGTTCATCCTCAGGACAAATTGCAACCTGTACGGAACAGGAGGTTAAAGGTGCTGATGCTCCAAGTAGGGAGATTGCTAGTAAAGTGGCTGGAATGGCGAACCCGAGCACAAGGAGATGAGAAATGAGGTGCGTTTTAGAAACCTTTCCCCATCACACGGTGTACCATCTTCTGGGTTTCTCATGCATGTTTTCGATGTAGGAAGATGCCCTTGAACCTGGAGATTTGGGACCCATGCGATGGGTAGCACGCAGTATTACTTTAAAGGGTCTGCGTTTGCTCACCCAACCTCACCAAACCTCTCAGCCCCACGAGTGTCCACCCTTATGTCTCATCCAGCTGTGGGTCTAGATATGGTCAATCCAGGTTGCATCACAGCCCCTGAACGAATTGTGTAAGAATTTCTCTCTCTTTCCCTGTCTTTGTTTCATGGGTTTTTAAAAGTAATTTATTTTTATAATGGGGTTTAGCTGCTTTTCACGGCTGTGTTTAGGCCGCTTTACACCCACTTGACACACTAACAGAGAGATATCAATACATAGGTTTTAAGATTATTACTAGTCAGATATATTCTTGTGCGGTGAATCGGGCGTGTTGAGTCCAGTTCTCTGAGCAAGGAGTAGGTCTTGTCTATTACATATTGGGTTTATGGAACGGTATCTGAGCTAATTTGAAACTCTTGTTTTATGTATCACCCCACCTCACCTTTCCCGTTAAGCAGCCATAGTGTGTTTTCTGCATGTGTGACACTGTTCTGTTTTGTAATTCAGTTCAAGTGTAACGGTTTTTACATTCCCTCTATAAGTGACACCTTATGAGAAGTGTCCTTTTCTGTGTGACTTATTTCACTTAGAATCGTCTTACCTAAATCCACTCATCATGCTGCTACTAGCCTTATGACATTGATTTCACGGCTGAGTGATATTCCATTGTACATAAGGACCACAACTTTTTTATCCATTTTTCGCTTTCCTGGGATATTTAAGGTGGAAGGAAGTGGAGGTCCTTGTCAACAGAGCAGCCCTAAACTTTGGGGTGCTTGTGTCTTGCTGATTTTCAATTTTCCCACTTTATCCCCCCATGCGTGGAAGTGCCCTATGCTCTCTAAGCTGTGTTTTTTAGATGTTTCAGGACACACCGTACACTTCTCCAGAGTGGCTGTTGGCAATGTACATCCCGCCCATCAGTGTAGCAAGGCTCCCATTTCTCCATGGCCTGTCCTGCATTTCTGGTTTTGACACTTTTTTCCGCATGGCCCTTTTGACCGATGGGAAGCGAGACTTCTTTGTAGCGCTGATTTGCCTTTCCAGGTTGCTTGGTTGGCCAAAAAGGGCGTATGCGTTTTTTCCTGAATATATTCAGGAAAAAACGCATACGCCCTTTTTGGCCAAGGGCATCATTGTCAACGTTTTGCCGCTTTTCATGTGCTTTAAAGGCGATTCGAATCTACCTCCTGAAATCTGTTTCCTGCAATTCTGCCTTGATTTCAAATCCTCTTCTTTGCCTTCCCTCAATATATTTGTGGACGAGAGTTATCATTTATAACTCTGCAGGTTTGTGAATTGCAGTGCCCAGAAGCTCCATTTTACAAGTCGCTTTTTTGGGAGCCGGCCGCAAAAGCGCAGGATGGCTTTAGGCCCTGTTCTGGTTCCGGGAGGCAGGCTGAGCCTGTGGTTAATTCTTCTTCCTGATGGGAAAATAGAGTGACCTGTGCCTGTCCCAACACCAAGAGCTAGTCTCTCATTGGTTCCCCGTCTTCCCGTTCATCCTCAGGACAAATTGCAACCTGTACGGAACAGGAGGTTAAAGGTGCTGATGCTCCAAGTAGGGAGATTGCTAGTAAAATGGCTGGAATGGCGAACCCGAGCACAAGGAGATGAGAAATGAGGTGCGTTTTAGAAACCTTTCCCCATCACACGGTGTACCATCTTCTCGGTTTCTCATGCATGTTTTCGATGTAGGAAGATGCCCTTGAACCTGGAGATTTGGGACCCATGCGATGGGTAGCACGCAGTATTACTTTAAAGGGTCTGCGTTTGCTCACCCAACCTCACCAAACCTCTCAGCCCCAAGAGTGTCCACCCTTATGTCTCATCCAGCTGTGGGTCTAGATATGGTCAATCCAGGTTGCATCACAGCCCCTGAACGAATTGTGTAAGAATTTCTCTCTCTTTCCCTGTCTTTGTTTCATGGGTTTTTAAAAGTAATTTATTTTTATAATGGGGTTTAGCTGCTTTTCACGGCTGTGTTTAGGCCGCTTTACACCCACTTGACACACTAACAGAGAGATATCAATACATAGGTTTTAAGATTATTACTAGTCAGATATATTCTTGTGCGGTGAATCTGGCGTGTTGAGTCCAGTTCTCTGAGCAAGGAGTAGGTCTTGTCTATTCCATATTGGGTTTATGGAACGGTATCTGAGCTAATTTGAAACTCTTGTTTTATGTATCACCCCACCTCACCTTTCCCGTTAAGCAGCCATAGTGTGTTTTCTGCATGTGTGACTCTGTTCTGTTTTGTAATTCAGTTCAAGTGTAACGGTTTTTACATTCCCTCTATAAGTGACACCTTATGAGAAGTGTCCTTTTCTGTGTGACTTATTTCACTTAGAATCGTCTTACCTAAATCCACTCATCATGCTGCTACTAGCCTTATGACATTGATTTCACGGCTGAGTGATATTCCATTGTACATAAGGACCACAACTTTTTTATCCATTTTTCGCTTTCCTGGGATATTTAAGGTGGAAGGAAGTGGAGGTCCTTGTCAACAGAGCAGCCCTAAAGTTTGGGGTGCTTGTGTCTTGCTGATTTTCAATTTTCCCACTTTATCCCCCCATGCGTGGAAGTGCCCTATGCTCTCTAAGCTGTGTTTTTTAGATGTTTCAGGACACACCGTACACTTCTCCAGAGTGGCTGTTGGCAATGTACATCCCGCCCATCAGTGTAGCAAGGCTCCCATTTCTCCATGGCCTGTCCTGCATTTCTGGTTTTGACACTTTTTTCAGCATGGCCCTTTTGACCGATGGGAAGCGAGACTTCTTTGTAGCGCTGATTTGCCTTTCCAGGTTGCTTGGTTGGCCAAAAAGGGCGTATGCGTTTTTTCCTGAATATATTCAGGAAAAAACGCATACGCCCTTTTTGGCCAAGGGCATCATTGTCAACGTTTTGCCGCTTTTCATGTGCTGTAAAGGCGATTCGAATCTACCTCCTGAAATCTGTTTCCTGCAATTCTGCCTTGATTTCAAATCCTCTTCTTTGCCTTCCCTCAATATATTTGTGGACGAGAGTTATCATTTATAACTCTGCAGGTTTGTGAATTGCAGTGCCCTGAAGCTCCATTTTACAAGTCGCTTTTTTGGGAGCCGGCCGCAAAAGCGCAGGATGGCTTCAGGCCCTGTTCTGGTTCCGGGGGGCAGGCTGAGCCTGTGGTTAATTCTTCTTCCTGATGGGAAAATAGAGTGACCTGTGCCTGTCCCAACACCAAGAGCTAGTCTCTCATTGGTTCCCCGTCTTCCCGTTCATCCTCAGGACAAATTGCAACCTGTACGGAACAGGAGGTTAAAGGTGCTGATGCTCCAAGTAGGGAGATTGCTAGTAAAGTGGCTGGAATGGCCAACCCGAGCACAAGGAGATGAGAAATGAGGTGCGTTTTAGAAACCTTTCCCCATCACACGGTGTACCATCTTCTGGGTTTCTCATGCATGTTTTCGATGTAGGAAGATGCCCTTGAACCTGGAGATTTGGGACCCATGCGATGGGTAGCACGCAGTATTACTTTAAAGGGTCTGCGTTTGCTCACCCAACCTCACCAAACCTCTCAGCCCCACGAGTGTCCACCCTTATGTCTCATCCAGCTGTGGGTCTAGATATGGTCAATCCAGGTTGCATCACAGCCCCTGAACGAATTGTGTAAGAATTTCTCTCTCTTTCCCTGTCTTTGTTTCATGGGTTTTTAAAAGTAATTTATTTTTATAATGGGGTTTAGCTGCTTTTCACGGCTGTGTTTAGGCCGCTTTACACCCACTTGACACACTAACAGAGAGATATCAATACATAGGTTTTAAGATTATTACTAGTCAGATATATTCTTGTGCGGTGAATCGGGCGTGTTGAGTCCAGTTCTCTGAGCAAGGAGTAGGTCTTGTCTATTACATATTGGGTTTATGGAACGGTATCTGAGCTAATTTGAAACTCTTGTTTTATGTATCACCCCACCTCACCTTTCCCGTTAAGCAGCCATAGTGTGTTTTCTGCATGTGTGACACTGTTCTGTTTTGTAATTCAGTTCAAGTGTAACGGTTTTTACATTCCCTCTATAAGTGACACCTTATGAGAAGTGTCCTTTTCTGTGTGACTTATTTCACTTAGAATCGTCTTACCTAAATCCACTCATCATGCTGCTACTAGCCTTATGACATTGATTTCACGGCTGAGTGATATTCCATTGTACATAAGGACCACAACTTTTTTATCCATTTTTCGCTTTCCTGGGATATTTAAGGTGGAAGGAAGTGGAGGTCCTTGTCAACAGAGCAGCCCTAAACTTTGGGGTGCTTGTGTCTTGCTGATTTTCAATTTTCCCACTTTATCCCCCCATGCGTGGAAGTGCCCTATGCTCTCTAAGCTGTGTTTTTTAGATGTTTCAGGACACACCGTACACTTCTCCAGAGTGGCTGTTGGCAATGTACATCCCGCCCATCAGTGTAGCAAGGCTCCCATTTCTCCATGGCCTGTCCTGCATTTCTGGTTTTGACACTTTTTTCAGCATGGCCCTTTTGACCGATGGGAAGCGAGACTTCTTTGTAGCGCTGATTTGCCTTTCCAGGTTGCTTGGTTGGCCAAAAAGGGCGTATGCGTTTTTTCCTGAATATATTCAGGAAAAAACGCATACGCCCTTTTTGGCCAAGGGCATCATTGTCAACGTTTTGCCGCTTTTCATGTGCTTTAAAGGCGATTCGAATCTACCTCCTGAAATCTGTTTCCTGCAATTCTGCCTTGATTTCAAATCCTCTTCTTTGCCTTCCCTCAATATATTTGTGGACGAGAGTTATCATTTATAACTCTGCAGGTTTGTGAATTGCAGTGCCCAGAAGCTCCATTTTACAAGTCGCTTTTTTGGGAGCCGGCGGCAAAAGCGCAGGATGGCTTTAGGCCCTGTTCTGGTTCCGGGGGGCAGGCTGAGCCTGTGGTTAATTCTTCTTCCTGATGGGAAAAGAGAGTGACCTGTGCCTGTCCCAACACCAAGAGCTAGTCTCTCATTGGTTCCCCGTCTTCCCGTTCATCCTCAGGACAAATTGCAACCTGTACGGAACAGGAGGTTAAAGGTGCTGATGCTCCAAGTAGGGAGATTGCTAGTAAAGTGGCTGGAATGGCGAACCCGAGCACAAGGAGATGAGAAATGAGGTGCGTTTTAGAAACCTTTCCCCATCACACGGTGTACCATCTTCTGGGTTTCTCATGCATGTTTTCGATGTAGGAAGATGCCCTTGAACCTGGAGATTTGGGACCCATGCGATGGGTAGCACGCAGTATTACTTTAAAGGGTCTGCGTTTGCTCACCCAACCTCACCAAACCTCTCAGCCCCAAGAGTGTCCACCCTTATGTCTCATCCAGCTGTGGGTCTAGATATGGTCAATCCAGGTTGCATCACAGCCCCTGAACGAATTGTGTAAGAATTTCTCTCTCTTTCCCTGTCTTTGTTTCATGGGTTTTTAAAAGTAATTTATTTTTATAATGGGGTTTAGCTGCTTTTCACGGCTGTGTTTAGGCCGCTTTACACCCACTTGACACACTAACAGAGAGATATCAATACATAGGTTTTAAGATTATTACTAGTCAGATATATTCTTGTGCGGTGAATCTGGCGTGTTGAGTCCAGTTCTCTGAGCAAGGAGTAGGTCTTGTCTATTCCATATTGGGTTTATGGAACGGTATCTGAGCTAATTTGAAACTCTTGTTTTATGTATCACCCCACCTCACCTTTCCCGTTAAGCAGCCATAGTGTGTTTTCTGCATGTGTGACTCTGTTCTGTTTTGTAATTCAGTTCAAGTGTAACGGTTTTTACATTCCCTCTATAAGTGACACCTTATGAGAAGTGTCCTTTTCTGTGTGACTTATTTCACTTAGAATCGTCTTACCTAAATCCACTCATCATGCTGCTACTAGCCTTATGACATTGATTTCACGGCTGAGTGATATTCCATTGTACATAAGGACCACAACTTTTTTATCCATTTTTCGCTTTCCTGGGATATTTAAGGTGGAAGGAAGTGGAGGTCCTTGTCAACAGAGCAGCCCTAAACTTTGGGGTGCTTGTGTCTTGCTGATTTTCAATTTTCCCACTTTATCCCCCCATGCGTGGAAGTGCCCTATGCTCTCTAAGCTGTGTTTTTTAGATGTTTCAGGACACACCGTACTCTTCTCCAGAGTGGCTGTTGGCAATGTACATCCCGCCCATCAGTGTAGCAAGGCTCCCATTTCTCCATGGCCTGTCCTGCATTTCTGGTTTTGACACTTTTTTCAGCATGGCCCTTTTGACCGATGGGAAGCGAGACTTCTTTGTAGCGCTGATTTGCCTTTCCAGGTTGCTTGGTTGGCCAAAAAGGGCGTATGCGTTTTTTCCTGAATATATTCAGGAAAAAACGCATACGCCCTTTTTGGCCAAGGGCATCATTGTCAACGTTTTGCCGCTTTTCATGTGCTGTAAAGGCGATTCGAATCTACCTCCTGAAATCTGTTTCCTGCAATTCTGCCTTGATTTCAAATCCTCTTCTTTGCCTTCCCTCAATATATTTGTGGACGAGAGTTATCATTTATAACTCTGCAGGTTTGTGAATTGCAGTGCCCTGAAGCTCCATTTTACAAGTCGCTTTTTTGGGAGCCGGCCGCAAAAGCGCAGGATGGCTTCAGGCCCTGTTCTGGTTCCGGGGGGCAGGCTGAGCCTGTGGTTAATTCTTCTTCCTGATGGGAAAATAGAGTGACCTGTGCCTGTCCCAACACCAAGAGCTAGTCTCTCATTGGTTCCCCGTCTTCCCGTTCATCCTCAGGACAAATTGCAACCTGTACGGAACAGGAGGTTAAAGGTGCTGATGCTCCAAGTAGGGAGATTGCTAGTAAAGTGGCTGGAATGGCCAACCCGAGCACAAGGAGATGAGAAATGAGGTGCGTTTTAGAAACCTTTCCCCATCACACGGTGTACCATCTTCTGGGTTTCTCATGCATGTTTTCGATGTAGGAAGATGCCCTTGAACCTGGAGATTTGGGACCCATGCGATGGGTAGCACGCAGTATTACTTTAAAGGGTCTGCGTTTGCTCACCCAACCTCACCAAACCTCTCAGCCCCACGAGTGTCCACCCTTATGTCTCATCCAGCTGTGGGTCTAGATATGGTCAATCCAGGTTGCATCACAGCCCCTGAACGAATTGTGTAAGAATTTCTCTCTCTTTCCCTGTCTTTGTTTCATGGGTTTTTAAAAGTAATTTATTTTTATAATGGGGTTTAGCTGCTTTTCACGGCTGTGTTTAGGCCGCTTTACACCCACTTGACACACTAACAGAGAGATATCAATACATAGGTTTTAAGATTATTACTAGTCAGATATATTCTTGTGCGGTGAATCGGGCGTGTTGAGTCCAGTTCTCTGAGCAAGGAGTAGGTCTTGTCTATTACATATTGGGTTTATGGAACGGTATCTGAGCTAATTTGAAACTCTTGTTTTATGTATCACCCCACCTCACCTTTCCCGTTAAGCAGCCATAGTGTGTTTTCTGCATGTGTGACACTGTTCTGTTTTGTAATTCAGTTCAAGTGTAACGGTTTTTACATTCCCTCTATAAGTGACACCTTATGAGAAGTGTCCTTTTCTGTGTGACTTATTTCACTTAGAATCGTCTTACCTAAATCCACTCATCATGCTGCTACTAGCCTTATGACATTGATTTCACGGCTGAGTGATATTCCATTGTACATAAGGACCACAACTTTTTTATCCATTTTTCGCTTTCCTGGGATATTTAAGGTGGAAGGAAGTGGAGGTCCTTGTCAACAGAGCAGCCCTAAACTTTGGGGTGCTTGTGTCTTGCTGATTTTCAATTTTCCCACTTTATCCCCCCATGCGTGGAAGTGCCCTATGCTCTCTAAGCTGTGTTTTTTAGATGTTTCAGGACACACCGTACACTTCTCCAGAGTGGCTGTTGGCAATGTACATCCCGCCCATCAGTGTAGCAAGGCTCCCATTTCTCCATGGCCTGTCCTGCATTTCTGGTTTTGACACTTTTTTCCGCATGGCCCTTTTGACCGATGGGAAGCGAGACTTCTTTGTAGCGCTGATTTGCCTTTCCAGGTTGCTTGGTTGGCCAAAAAGGGCGTATGCGTTTTTTCCTGAATATATTCAGGAAAAAACGCATACGCCCTTTTTGGCCAAGGGCATCATTGTCAACGTTTTGCCGCTTTTCATGTGCTTTAAAGGCGATTCGAATCTACCTCCTGAAATCTGTTTCCTGCAATTCTGCCTTGATTTCAAATCCTCTTCTTTGCCTTCCCTCAATATATTTGTGGACGAGAGTTATCATTTATAACTCTGCAGGTTTGTGAATTGCAGTGCCCAGAAGCTCCATTTTACAAGTCGCTTTTTTGGGAGCCGGCCGCAAAAGCGCAGGATGGCTTTAGGCCCTGTTCTGGTTCCGGGAGGCAGGCTGAGCCTGTGGTTAATTCTTCTTCCTGATGGGAAAATAGAGTGACCTGTGCCTGTCCCAACACCAAGAGCTAGTCTCTCATTGGTTCCCCGTCTTCCCGTTCATCCTCAGGACAAATTGCAACCTGTACGGAACAGGAGGTTAAAGGTGCTGATGCTCCAAGTAGGGAGATTGCTAGTAAAATGGCTGGAATGGCGAACCCGAGCACAAGGAGATGAGAAATGAGGTGCGTTTTAGAAACCTTTCCCCATCACACGGTGTACCATCTTCTCGGTTTCTCATGCATGTTTTCGATGTAGGAAGATGCCCTTGAACCTGGAGATTTGGGACCCATGCGATGGGTAGCACGCAGTATTACTTTAAAGGGTCTGCGTTTGCTCACCCAACCTCACCAAACCTCTCAGCCCCAAGAGTGTCCACCCTTATGTCTCATCCAGCTGTGGGTCTAGATATGGTCAATCCAGGTTGCATCACAGCCCCTGAACGAATTGTGTAAGAATTTCTCTCTCTTTCCCTGTCTTTGTTTCATGGGTTTTTAAAAGTAATTTATTTTTATAATGGGGTTTAGCTGCTTTTCACGGCTGTGTTTAGGCCGCTTTACACCCACTTGACACACTAACAGAGAGATATCAATACATAGGTTTTAAGATTATTACTAGTCAGATATATTCTTGTGCGGTGAATCTGGCGTGTTGAGTCCAGTTCTCTGAGCAAGGAGTAGGTCTTGTCTATTCCATATTGGGTTTATGGAACGGTATCTGAGCTAATTTGAAACTCTTGTTTTATGTATCACCCCACCTCACCTTTCCCGTTAAGCAGCCATAGTGTGTTTTCTGCATGTGTGACTCTGTTCTGTTTTGTAATTCAGTTCAAGTGTAACGGTTTTTACATTCCCTCTATAAGTGACACCTTATGAGAAGTGTCCTTTTCTGTGTGACTTATTTCACTTAGAATCGTCTTACCTAAATCCACTCATCATGCTGCTACTAGCCTTATGACATTGATTTCACGGCTGAGTGATATTCCATTGTACATAAGGACCACAACTTTTTTATCCATTTTTCGCTTTCCTGGGATATTTAAGGTGGAAGGAAGTGGAGGTCCTTGTCAACAGAGCAGCCCTAAACTTTGGGGTGCTTGTGTCTTGCTGATTTTCAATTTTCCCACTTTATCCCCCCATGCGTGGAAGTGCCCTATGCTCTCTAAGCTGTGTTTTTTAGATGTTTCAGGACACACCGTACACTTCTCCAGAGTGGCTGTTGGCAATGTACATCCCGCCCATCAGTGTAGCAAGGCTCCCATTTCTCCATGGCCTGTCCTGCATTTCTGGTTTTGACACTTTTTTCAGCATGGCCCTTTTGACCGATGGGAAGCGAGACTTCTTTGTAGCGCTGATTTGCCTTTCCAGGTTGCTTGGTTGGCCAAAAAGGGCGTATGCGTTTTTTCCTGAATATATTCAGGAAAAAACGCATACGCCCTTTTTGGCCAAGGGCATCATTGTCAACGTTTTGCCGCTTTTCATGTGCTGTAAAGGCGATTCGAATCTACCTCCTGAAATCTGTTTCCTGCAATTCTGCCTTGATTTCAAATCCTCTTCTTTGCCTTCCCTCAATATATTTGTGGACGAGAGTTATCATTTATAACTCTGCAGGTTTGTGAATTGCAGTGCCCTGAAGCTCCATTTTACAAGTCGCTTTTTTGGGAGCCGGCCGCAAAAGCGCAGGATGGCTTCAGACCCTGTTCTGGTTCCGGGGGGCAGGCTGAGCCTGTGGTTAATTCTTCTTCCTGATGGGAAAATAGAGTGACCTGTGCCTGTCCCAACACCAAGAGCTAGTCTCTCATTGGTTCCCCGTCTTCCCGTTCATCCTCAGGACAAATTGCAACCTGTACGGAACAGGAGGTTAAAGGTGCTGATGCTCCAAGTAGGGAGATTGCTAGTAAAGTGGCTGGAATGGCCAACCCGAGCACAAGGAGATGAGAAATGAGGTGCGTTTTAGAAACCTTTCCCCATCACACGGTGTACCATCTTCTGGGTTTCTCATGCATGTTTTCGATGTAGGAAGATGCCCTTGAACCTGGAGATTTGGGACCCATGCGATGGGTAGCACGCAGTATTACTTTAAAGGGTCTGCGTTTGCTCACCCAACCTCACCAAACCTCTCAGCCCCACGAGTGTCCACCCTTATGTCTCATCCAGCTGTGGGTCTAGATATGGTCAATCCAGGTTGCATCACAGCCCCTGAACGAATTGTGTAAGAATTTCTCTCTCTTTCCCTGTCTTTGTTTCATGGGTTTTTAAAAGTAATTTATTTTTATAATGGGGTTTAGCTGCTTTTCACGGCTGTGTTTAGGCCGCTTTACACCCACTTGACACACTAACAGAGAGATATCAATACATAGGTTTTAAGATTATTACTAGTCAGATATATTCTTGTGCGGTGAATCGGGCGTGTTGAGTCCAGTTCTCTGAGCAAGGAGTAGGTCTTGTCTATTACATATTGGGTTTATGGAACGGTATCTGAGCTAATTTGAAACTCTTGTTTTATGTATCACCCCACCTCACCTTTCCCGTTAAGCAGCCATAGTGTGTTTTCTGCATGTGTGACACTGTTCTGTTTTGTAATTCAGTTCAAGTGTAACGGTTTTTACATTCCCTCTATAAGTGACACCTTATGAGAAGTGTCCTTTTCTGTGTGACTTATTTCACTTAGAATCGTCTTACCTAAATCCACTCATCATGCTGCTACTAGCCTTATGACATTGATTTCACGGCTGAGTGATATTCCATTGTACATAAGGACCACAACTTTTTTATCCATTTTTCGCTTTCCTGGGATATTTAAGGTGGAAGGAAGTGGAGGTCCTTGTCAACAGAGCAGCCCTAAACTTTGGGGTGCTTGTGTCTTGCTGATTTTCAATTTTCCCACTTTATCCCCCCATGCGTGGAAGTGCCCTATGCTCTCTAAGCTGTGTTTTTTAGATGTTTCAGGACACACCGTACACTTCTCCAGAGTGGCTGTTGGCAATGTACATCCCGCCCATCAGTGTAGCAAGGCTCCCATTTCTCCATGGCCTGTCCTGCATTTCTGGTTTTGACACTTTTTTCCGCATGGCCCTTTTGACCGATGGGAAGCGAGACTTCTTTGTAGCGCTGATTTGCCTTTCCAGGTTGCTTGGTTGGCCAAAAAGGGCGTATGCGTTTTTTCCTGAATATATTCAGGAAAAAACGCATACGCCCTTTTTGGCCAAGGGCATCATTGTCAACGTTTTGCCGCTTTTCATGTGCTTTAAAGGCGATTCGAATCTACCTCCTGAAATCTGTTTCCTGCAATTCTGCCTTGATTTCAAATCCTCTTCTTTGCCTTCCCTCAATATATTTGTGGACGAGAGTTATCATTTATAACTCTGCAGGTTTGTGAATTGCAGTGCCCAGAAGCTCCATTTTACAAGTCGCTTTTTTGGGAGCCGGCCGCAAAAGCGCAGGATGGCTTTAGGCCCTGTTCTGGTTCCGGGGGGCAGGCTGAGCCTGTGGTTAATTCTTCTTCCTGATGGGAAAATAGAGTGACCTGTGCCTGTCCCAACACCAAGAGCTAGTCTCTCATTGGTTCCCCGTCTTCCCGTTCATCCTCAGGACAAATTGCAACCTGTACGGAACAGGAGGTTAAAGGTGCTGATGCTCCAAGTAGGGAGATTGCTAGTAAAATGGCTGGAATGGCGAACCCGAGCACAAGGAGATGAGAAATGAGGTGCGTTTTAGAAACCTTTCCCCATCACACGGTGTACCATCTTCTGGGTTTCTCATGCATGTTTTCGATGTAGGAAGATGCCCTTGAACCTGGAGATTTGGGACCCATGCGATGGGTAGCACGCAGTATTACTTTAAAGGGTCTGCGTTTGCTCACCCAACCTCACCAAACCTCTCAGCCCCAAGAGTGTCCACCCTTATGTCTCATCCAGCTGTGGGTCTAGATATGGTCAATCCAGGTTGCATCACAGCCCCTGAACGAATTGTGTAAGAATTTCTCTCTCTTTCCCTGTCTTTGTTTCATGGGTTTTTAAAAGTAATTTATTTTTATAATGGGGTTTAGCTGCTTTTCACGGCTGTGTTTAGGCCGCTTTACACCCACTTGACACACTAACAGAGAGATATCAATACATAGGTTTTAAGATTATTACTAGTCAGATATATTCTTGTGCGGTGAATCGGGCGTGTTGAGTCCAGTTCTCTGAGCAAGGAGTAGGTCTTGTCTATTACATATTGGGTTTATGGAACGGTATCTGAGCTAATTTGAAACTCTTGTTTTATGTATCACCCCACCTCACCTTTCCCGTTAAGCAGCCATAGTGTGTTTTCTGCATGTGTGACACTGTTCTGTTTTGTAATTCAGTTCAAGTGTAACGGTTTTTACATTCCCTCTATAAGTGACACCTTATGAGAAGTGTCCTTTTCTGTGTGACTTATTTCACTTAGAATCGTCTTACCTAAATCCACTCATCATGCTGCTACTAGCCTTATGACATTGATTTCACGGCTGAGTGATATTCCATTGTACATAAGGACCACAACTTTTTTATCCATTTTTCGCTTTCCTGGGATATTTAAGGTGGAAGGAAGTGGAGGTCCTTGTCAACAGAGCAGCCCTAAACTTTGGGGTGCTTGTGTCTTGCTGATTTTCAATTTTCCCACTTTATCCCCCCATGCGTGGAAGTGCCCTATGCTCTCTAAGCTGTGTTTTTTAGATGTTTCAGGACACACCGTACACTTCTCCAGAGTGGCTGTTGGCAATGTACATCCCGCCCATCAGTGTAGCAAGGCTCCCATTTCTCCATGGCCTGTCCTGCATTTCTGGTTTTGACACTTTTTTCCGCATGGCCCTTTTGACCGATGGGAAGCGAGACTTCTTTGTAGCGCTGATTTGCCTTTCCAGGTTGCTTGGTTGGCCAAAAAGGGCGTATGCGTTTTTTCCTGAATATATTCAGGAAAAAACGCATACGCCCTTTTTGGCCAAGGGCATCATTGTCAACGTTTTGCCGCTTTTCATGTGCTTTAAAGGCGATTCGAATCTACCTCCTGAAATCTGTTTCCTGCAATTCTGCCTTGATTTCAAATCCTCTTCTTTGCCTTCCCTCAATATATTTGTGGACGAGAGTTATCATTTATAACTCTGCAGGTTTGTGAATTGCAGTGCCCAGAAGCTCCATTTTACAAGTCGCTTTTTTGGGAGCCGGCCGCAAAAGCGCAGGATGGCTTTAGGCCCTGTTCTGGTTCCGGGGGGCAGGCTGAGCCTGTGGTTAATTCTTCTTCCTGATGGGAAAATAGAGTGACCTGTGCCTGTCCCAACACCAAGAGCTAGTCTCTCATTGGTTCCCCGTCTTCCCGTTCATCCTCAGGACAAATTGCAACCTGTACGGAACAGGAGGTTAAAGGTGCTGATGCTCCAAGTAGGGAGATTGCTAGTAAAATGGCTGGAATGGCGAACCCGAGCACAAGGAGATGAGAAATGAGGTGCGTTTTAGAAACCTTTCCCCATCACACGGTGTACCATCTTCTGGGTTTCTCATGCATGTTTTCGATGTAGGAAGATGCCCTTGAACCTGGAGATTTGGGACCCATGCGATGGGTAGCACGCAGTATTACTTTAAAGGGTCTGCGTTTGCTCACCCAACCTCACCAAACCTCTCAGCCCCAAGAGTGTCCACCCTTATGTCTCATCCAGCTGTGGGTCTAGATATGGTCAATCCAGGTTGCATCACAGCCCCTGAACGAATTGTGTAAGAATTTCTCTCTCTTTCCCTGTCTTTGTTTCATGGGTTTTTAAAAGTAATTTATTTTTATAATGGGGTTTAGCTGCTTTTCACGGCTGTGTTTAGGCCGCTTTACACCCACTTGACACACTAACAGAGAGATATCAATACATAGGTTTTAAGATTATTACTAGTCAGATATATTCTTGTGCGGTGAATCTGGCGTGTTGAGTCCAGTTCTCTGAGCAAGGAGTAGGTCTTGTCTATTCCATATTGGGTTTATGGAACGGTATCTGAGCTAATTTGAAACTCTTGTTTTATGTATCACCCCACCTCACCTTTCCCGTTAAGCAGCCATAGTGTGTTTTCTGCATGTGTGACTCTGTTCTGTTTTGTAATTCAGTTCAAGTGTAACGGTTTTTACATTCCCTCTATAAGTGACACCTTATGAGAAGTGTCCTTTTCTGTGTGACTTATTTCACTTAGAATCGTCTTACCTAAATCCACTCATCATGCTGCTACTAGCCTTATGACATTGATTTCACGGCTGAGTGATATTCCATTGTACATAAGGACCACAACTTTTTTATCCATTTTTCGCTTTCCTGGGATATTTAAGGTGGAAGGAAGTGGAGGTCCTTGTCAACAGAGCAGCCCTAAACTTTGGGGTGCTTGTGTCTTGCTGATTTTCAATTTTCCCACTTTATCCCCCCATGCGTGGAAGTGCCCTATGCTCTCTAAGCTGTGTTTTTTAGATGTTTCAGGACACACCGTACACTTCTCCAGAGTGGCTGTTGGCAATGTACATCCCGCCCATCAGTGTAGCAAGGCTCCCATTTCTCCATGGCCTGTCCTGCATTTCTGGTTTTGACACTTTTTTCAGCATGGCCCTTTTGACCGATGGGAAGCGAGACTTCTTTGTAGCGCTGATTTGCCTTTCCAGGTTGCTTGGTTGGCCAAAAAGGGCGTATGCGTTTTTTCCTGAATATATTCAGGAAAAAACGCATACGCCCTTTTTGGCCAAGGGCATCATTGTCAACGTTTTGCCGCTTTTCATGTGCTGTAAAGGCGATTCGAATCTACCTCCTGAAATCTGTTTCCTGCAATTCTGCCTTGATTTCAAATCCTCTTCTTTGCCTTCCCTCAATATATTTGTGGACGAGAGTTATCATTTATAACTCTGCAGGTTTGTGAATTGCAGTGCCCTGAAGCTCCATTTTACAAGTCGCTTTTTTGGGAGCCGGCCGCAAAAGCGCAGGATGGCTTCAGGCCCTGTTCTGGTTCCGGGGGGCAGGCTGAGCCTGTGGTTAATTCTTCTTCCTGATGGGAAAATAGAGTGACCTGTGCCTGTCCCAACACCAAGAGCTAGTCTCTCATTGGTTCCCCGTCTTCCCGTTCATCCTCAGGACAAATTGCAACCTGTACGGAACAGGAGGTTAAAGGTGCTGATGCTCCAAGTAGGGAGATTGCTAGTAAAGTGGCTGGAATGGCCAACCCGAGCACAAGGAGATGAGAAATGAGGTGCGTTTTAGAAACCTTTCCCCATCACACGGTGTACCATCTTCTGGGTTTCTCATGCATGTTTTCGATGTAGGAAGATGCCCTTGAACCTGGAGATTTGGGACCCATGCGATGGGTAGCACGCAGTATTACTTTAAAGGGTCTGCGTTTGCTCACCCAACCTCACCAAACCTCTCAGCCCCACGAGTGTCCACCCTTATGTCTCATCCAGCTGTGGGTCTAGATATGGTCAATCCAGGTTGCATCACAGCCCCTGAACGAATTGTGTAAGAATTTCTCTCTCTTTCCCTGTCTTTGTTTCATGGGTTTTTAAAAGTAATTTATTTTTATAATGGGGTTTAGCTGCTTTTCACGGCTGTGTTTAGGCCGCTTTACACCCACTTGACACACTAACAGAGAGATATCAATACATAGGTTTTAAGATTATTACTAGTCAGATATATTCTTGTGCGGTGAATCGGGCGTGTTGAGTCCAGTTCTCTGAGCAAGGAGTAGGTCTTGTCTATTACATATTGGGTTTATGGAACGGTATCTGAGCTAATTTGAAACTCTTGTTTTATGTATCACCCCACCTCACCTTTCCCGTTAAGCAGCCATAGTGTGTTTTCTGCATGTGTGACACTGTTCTGTTTTGTAATTCAGTTCAAGTGTAACGGTTTTTACATTCCCTCTATAAGTGACACCTTATGAGAAGTGTCCTTTTCTGTGTGACTTATTTCACTTAGAATCGTCTTACCTAAATCCACTCATCATGCTGCTACTAGCCTTATGACATTGATTTCACGGCTGAGTGATATTCCATTGTACATAAGGACCACAACTTTTTTATCCATTTTTCGCTTTCCTGGGATATTTAAGGTGGAAGGAAGTGGAGGTCCTTGTCAACAGAGCAGCCCTAAACTTTGGGGTGCTTGTGTCTTGCTGATTTTCAATTTTCCCACTTTATCCCCCCATGCGTGGAAGTGCCCTATGCTCTCTAAGCTGTGTTTTTTAGATGTTTCAGGACACACCGTACACTTCTCCAGAGTGGCTGTTGGCAATGTACATCCCGCCCATCAGTGTAGCAAGGCTCCCATTTCTCCATGGCCTGTCCTGCATTTCTGGTTTTGACACTTTTTTCAGCATGGCCCTTTTGACCGATGGGAAGCGAGACTTCTTTGTAGCGCTGATTTGCCTTTCCAGGTTGCTTGGTTGGCCAAAAAGGGCGTATGCGTTTTTTCCTGAATATATTCAGGAAAAAACGCATACGCCCTTTTTGGCCAAGGGCATCATTGTCAACGTTTTGCCGCTTTTCATGTGCTTTAAAGGCGATTCGAATCTACCTCCTGAAATCTGTTTCCTGCAATTCTGCCTTGATTTCTAATCCTCTTCTTTGCCTTCCCTCAATATATTTGTGGACGAGAGTTACCATTTATAACTCTGCAGGTTTGTGAATTGCAGTGCCCTGAAGCTCCATTTTACAAGTCGCATTTTTGGGAGCCGCCCGCAAAAGCGCAGGATGGCTTCAGGCCCTGTTCTGGTTCCGGGGGGCAGGCTGAGCCTGTGGTTAATTCTTCTTCCTGATGGGAAAATAGAGTGACCTGTGCCTGTCCCAACACCAAGAGCTAGTCTCTCATTGGTTCCCCGTCTTCCCGTTCATCCTCAGGACAAATTGCAACCTGTACGGAACAGGATGTTAAAGGTGCTGACGCTCCAAGTAGGGAGATTGCTAGTAAAGTGGCTGGAATGGTGAACCCGAGCACAAGGAGATGAGAAATGAGGTGCGTTTTAGAAACCTTTCCCCATCACACGGTGTACCATCTTCTGGGTTTCTCATGCATGTTTTCGATGTAGGAAGATGCCCTTGAACCTGGAGATTTGGGACCCATGCGATGGGTAGCACGCAGTATTACTTTAAATGGTCTGCGTTTGCTCACCCAACCTCACCAAACCTCTCAGCCCCAAGAGTGTCCACCCTTATGTCTCATCCAGCTGTGGGTCTAGATATGGTCAATCCAGGTTGCATCACAGCCCCTGAACGAATTGTGTAAGAATTTCTCTCTCTTTCCCTGTCTTTGTTTCATGGGTTTTTAAAAGTAATTTATTTTTATAATGGGGTTTAGCTGCTTTTCACGGCTGTGTTTAGGCCGCTTTACACCCACTTGACACACTAACAGAGAGATATCAATACATAGGTTTTAAGATTATTACTAGTCAGATATATTCTTGTGCGGTGAATCGGGCGTGTTGAGTCCAGTTCTCTGAGCAAGGAGTAGGTCTTGTCTATTACATATTGGGTTTATGGAACGGTATCTGAGCTAATTTGAAACTCTTGTTTTATGTATCACCCCACCTCACCTTTCCCGTTAAGCAGCCATAGTGTGTTTTCTGCATGTGTGACTCTGTTCTGTTTTGTAATTCAGTTCAAGTGTAACGGTTTTTACATTCCCTCTATAAGTGACACCTTATGAGAAGTGTCCTTTTCTGTGTGACTTATTTCACTTAGAATCGTCTTACCTAAATCCACTCATCATGCTGCTACTAGCCTTATGACATTGATTTCACGGCTGAGTGATATTCCATTGTACATAAGGACCACAACTTTTTTATCCATTTTTCGCTTTCCTGGGATATTTAAGGTGGAAGGAAGTGGAGGTCCTTGTCAACAGAGCAGCCCTAAACTTTGGGGTGCTTGTGTCTTGCTGATTTTCAATTTTCCCACTTTATCCCCCCATGCGTGGAAGTGCCCTATGCTCTCTAAGCTGTGTTTTTTAGATGTTTCAGGACACACCGTACACTTCTCCAGATTGGCTGTTGGCAATGTACATCCCGCCCATCAGTGTAGCAAGGCTCCCATTTCTCCATGGCCTGTCCTGCATTTCTGGTTTTGACACTTTTTTCAGCATGGCCCTTTTGACCGATGGGAAGCGAGACTTCTTTGTAGCGCTGATTTGCCTTTCCAGGTTGCTTGGTTGGCCAAAAAGGGCGTATGCGTTTTTTCCTGAATATATTCAGGAAAAAACGCATACGCCCTTTTTGGCCAAGGGCATCATTGTCAACGTTTTGCCGCTTTTCATGTGCTTTAAAGGCGATTCGAATCTACCTCCTGAAATCTGTTTCCTGCAATTCTGCCTTGATTTCAAATCCTCTTCTTTGCCTTCCCTCAATATATTTGTGGACGAGAGTTATCATTTATAACTCTGCAGGTTAGTGAATTGCAGTGCCCAGAAGCTCCATTTTACAAGTCGCTTTTTTGGGAGCCGGCCGCAAAAGCGCAGGATGGCTTTAGGCCCTGTTCTGGTTCCGGGGGGCAGGCTGAGCCTGTGGTTAATTCTTCTTCCTGATGGGAAAATAGAGTGACCTGTGCCTGTCCCAACACCAAGAGCTAGTCTCTCATTGGTTCCCCGTCTTCCCGTTCATCCTCAGGACAAATTGCAACCTGTACGGAACAGGAGGTTAAAGGTGCTGACGCTCCAAGTAGGGAGATTGCTAGTAAAGTGGCTGGAATGGCGAACCCGAGCACAAGGAGATGAGAAATGAGGTGCGTTTTAGAAACCTTTCCCCATCACACGGTGTACCATCTTCTGGGTTTCTCATGCATGTTTTCGATGTAGGAAGATGCCCTTGAACCTGGAGATTTGGGACCCATGCGATGGGTAGCACGCAGTATTACTTTAAAGGGTCTGCGTTTGCTCACCCAACCTCACCAAACCTCTCAGCCCCAAGAGTGTCCACCCTTATGTCTCATCCAGCTGTGGGTCTAGATATGGTCAATCCAGGTTGCATCACAGCCCCTGAACGAATTGTGTAAGAATTTCTCTCTCTTTCCCTGTCTTTGTTTCATGGGTTTTTAAAAGTAATTTATTTTTATAATGGGGTTTAGCTGCTTTTCACGGCTGTGTTTAGGCCGCTTTACACCCACTTGACACACTAACAGAGAGATATCAATACATAGGTTTTAAGATTATTACTAGTCAGATATATTCTTCTGTGGTGAATCAGGCGTGTTGAGTCCAGTTCTCTGAGCAAGGAGTAGGTCTTGTCTATTACATATTGGGTTTATGGAATGGTATCTGAGCTAATTTGAAACTCTTGTTTTATGTATCACCCCACCTCACCTTTCCCGTTAAGCAGCCATAGTGTGTTTTCTGCATGTGTGACTCTGTTCTGTTTTGTAATTCAGTTCAAGTGTAACGGTTTTTACATTCCCTCTATAAGTGACACCTTATGAGAAGTGTCCTTTTCTGTGTGACTTATTTCACTTAGAATCGTCGTACCTAAATCCACTCATCATGCTGCTACTAGCCTTATGACATTGATTTCATGGCTGAGTGATATTCCATTGTACATAAGGACCACAACTTTTTTATCCACTTTTCGCTTTCCTGGGATATTTAAGGTGGAAGGAAGTGGAGGTCCTTGTCAACAGAGCAGCCCTAAACTTTGGGGTGCTTGTGTCTTGCTGATTTTCAATTTTCCCACTTTATCCCCCCATGCGTGGAAGTGCCCTATGCTCTCTAAGCTGTGTTTTTTAGATGTTTCAGGACACACCGTACACTTCTCCAGAGTGGCTGTTGGCAATTTACATCCCGCCCATCAGTGTAGCAAGGCTCCCATTTCTCCATGGCCTGTCCTGCATTTCTGGTTTTGACACTTTTTTCAGCATGGCCCTTTTGACCGATGGGAAGCGAGACTTCTTTGTAGCGCTGATTTGCCTTTCCAGGTTGCTTGGTTGGCCAAAAAGGGCGTATGCGTTTTTTCCTGAATATATTCAGGAAAAAACGCATACGCCCTTTTTGGCCAAGGGCATCATTGTCAACGTTTTGCCGCTTTTCATGTGCTTTAAAGGCGATTCGAATCTACCTCCTGAAATCTGTTTCCTGCAATTCTGCCTTGATTTCTAATCCTCTTCTTTGCCTTCCCTCAATATATTTGTGGACGAGAGTTACCATTTATAACTCTGCAGGTTTGTGAATTGCAGTGCCCTGAAGCTCCATTTTACAAGTCGCATTTTTGGGAGCCGCCCGCAAAAGCGCAGGATGGCTTCAGGCCCTGTTCTGGTTCCGGGGGGCAGGCTGAGCCTGTGGTTAATTCTTCTTCCTGATGGGAAAATAGAGTGACCTGTGCCTGTCCCAACACCAAGAGCTAGTCTCTCATTGGTTCCCCGTCTTCCCGTTCATCCTCAGGACAAATTGCAACCTGTACGGAACAGGAGGTTAAAGGTGCTGACGCTCCAAGTAGGGAGATTGCTAGTAAAGTGGCTGGAATGGCGAACCCGAGCACAAGGAGATGAGAAATGAGGTGCGTTTTAGAAACCTTTCCCCATCACACGGTGTACCATCTTCTGGGTTTCTCATGCATGTTTTCGATGTAGGAAGATGCCCTTGAACCTGGAGATTTGGGACCCATGCGATGGGTAGCACGCAGTATTACTTTAAAGGGTCTGCGTTTGCTCACCCAACCTCACCAAACCTCTCAGCCCCAAGAGTGTCCACCCTTATGTCTCATCCAGCTGTGGGTCTAGATATGGTCAATCCAGGTTGCATCACAGCCCCTGAACGAATTGTGTAAGAATTTCTCTCTCTTTCCCTGTCTTTGTTTCATGGGTTTTTAAAAGTAATTTATTTTTATAATGGGGTTTAGCTGCTTTTCACGGCTGTGTTTAGGCCGCTTTACACCCACTTGACACACTAACAGAGAGATATCAATACATAGGTTTTAAGATTATTACTAGTCAGATATATTCTTCTGTGGTGAATCAGGCGTGTTGAGTCCAGTTCTCTGAGCAAGGAGTAGGTCTTGTCTATTACATATTGGGTTTATGGAATGGTATCTGAGCTAATTTGAAACTCTTGTTTTATGTATCACCCCACCTCACCTTTCCCGTTAAGCAGCCATAGTGTGTTTTCTGCATGTGTGACTCTGTTCTGTTTTGTAATTCAGTTCAAGTGTAACGGTTTTTACATTCCCTCTATAAGTGACACCTTATGAGAAGTGTCCTTTTCTGTGTGACTTATTTCACTTAGAATCGTCGTACCTAAATCCACTCATCATGCTGCTACTAGCCTTATGACATTGATTTCATGGCTGAGTGATATTCCATTGTACATAAGGACCACAACTTTTTTATCCACTTTTCGCTTTCCTGGGATATTTAAGGTGGAAGGAAGTGGAGGTCCTTGTCAACAGAGCAGCCCTAAACTTTGGGGTGCTTGTGTCTTGCTGATTTTCAATTTTCCCACTTTATCCCCCCATGCGTGGAAGTGCCCTATGCTCTCTAAGCTGTGTTTTTTAGATGTTTCAGGACACACCGTACACTTCTCCAGAGTGGCTGTTGGCAATTTACATCCCGCCCATCAGTGTAGCAAGGCTCCCATTTCTCCATGGCCTGTCCTGCATTTCTGGTTTTGACACTTTTTTCAGCATGGCCCTTTTGACCGATGGGAAGCGAGACTTCTTTGTAGCGCTGATTTGCCTTTCCAGGTTGCTTGGTTGGCCAAAAAGGGCGTATGCGTTTTTTCCTGAATATATTCAGGAAAAAACGCATACGCCCTTTTTGGCCAAGGGCATCATTGTCAACGTTTTGCCGCTTTTCATGTGCTTTAAAGGCGATTCGAATCTACCTCCTGAAATCTGTTTCCTGCAATTCTGCCTTGATTTCTAATCCTCTTCTTTGCCTTCCCTCAATATATTTGTGGACGAGAGTTACCATTTATAACTCTGCAGGTTTGTGAATTGCAGTGCCCTGAAGCTCCATTTTACAAGTCGCATTTTTGGGAGCCGCCCGCAAAAGCGCAGGATGGCTTCAGGCCCTGTTCTGGTTCCGGGGGGCAGGCTGAGCCTGTGGTTAATTCTTCTTCCTGATGGGAAAATAGAGTGACCTGTGCCTGTCCCAACACCAAGAGCTAGTCTCTCATTGGTTCCCCGTCTTCCCGTTCATCCTCAGGACAAATTGCAACCTGTACGGAACAGGAGGTTAAAGGTGCTGACGCTCCAAGTAGGGAGATTGCTAGTAAAGTGGCTGGAATGGCGAACCCGAGCACAAGGAGATGAGAAATGAGGTGCGTTTTAGAAACCTTTCCCCATCACACGGTGTACCATCTTCTGGGTTTCTCATGCATGTTTTCGATGTAGGAAGATGCCCTTGAACCTGGAGATTTGGGACCCATGCGATGGGTAGCACGCAGTATTACTTTAAAGGGTCTGCGTTTGCTCACCCAACCTCACCAAACCTCTCAGCCCCAAGAGTGTCCACCCTTATGTCTCATCCAGCTGTGGGTCTAGATATGGTCAATCCAGGTTGCATCACAGCCCCTGAACGAATTGTGTAAGAATTTCTCTCTCTTTCCCTGTCTTTGTTTCATGGGTTTTTAAAAGTAATTTATTTTTATAATGGGGTTTAGCTGCTTTTCACGGCTGTGTTTAGGCCGCTTTACACCCACTTGACACACTAACAGAGAGATATCAATACATAGGTTTTAAGATTATTACTAGTCAGATATATTCTTGTGCGGTGAATCGGGCGTGTTGAGTCCAGTTCTCTGAGCAAGGAGTAGGTCTTGTCTATTACATATTGGGTTTATGGAATGGTATCTGAGCTAATTTGAAACTCTTGTTTTATGTATCACCCCACCTCACCTTTCCCGTTAAGCAGCCATAGTGTGTTTTCTGCATGTGTGACTCTGTTGTGTTTTGTAATTCAGTTCAAGTGTAACGGTTTTTACATTCCCTCTATAAGTGACACCTTATGAGAAGTGTCCTTTTCTGTGTGACTTATTTCACTTAGAATCGTCTTACCTAAATCCACTCATCATGCTGCTACTAGCCTTATGACATTGATTTCATGGCTGAGTGATATTCCATTGTACATAAGGACCACAACTTTTTTATCCATTTTTCGCTTTCCTGGGATATTTAAGGTGGAAGGAAGTGGAGGTCCTTGTCAACAGAGCAGCCCTAAACTTTGGGGTGCTTGTGTCTTGCTGATTTTCAATTTTCCCACTTTATCCCCCCATGCGTGGAAGTGCCCTATGCTCTCTAAGCTGTGTTTTTTAGATGTTTCAGGACACACCGTACACTTCTCCAGAGTGGCTGTTGGCAATTTACATCCCGCCCATCAGTGTAGCAAGGCTCCCATTTCTCTATGGCCTGCCCTGCATTTCTGGTTTTGACACTTTTTTCAGCATGGCCCTTTTGACCGATGGGAAGCGAGACTTCTTTGTAGCGCTGATTTGCCTTTCCAGGTTGCTTGGTTGGCCAAAAAGGGCGTATGCGTTTTTTCCTGAATATATTCAGGAAAAAAACGCATACGCCCTTTTTGGCCAAGGGCATCATTGTCAACGTTTTGCCGCTTTTCATGTGCTTTAAAGGCGATTCGAATCTACCTCCTGAAATCTGTTTCCTGCAATTCTGCCTTGATTTCTAATCCTCTTCTTTGCCTTCCCTCAATATATTTGTGGACGAGAGTTACCATTTATAACTCTGCAGGTTTGTGAATTGCAGTGCCCTGAAGCTCCATTTTACAAGTCGCATTTTTGGGAGCCGCCCGCAAAAGCGCAGGATGGCTTCAGGCCCTGTTCTGGTTCCGGGGGCAGGCTGAGCCTGTGGTTAATTCTTCTTCCTGATGGGAAAATAGAGTGACCTGTGCCTGTCCCAACACCAAGAGCTAGTCTCTCATTGGTTCCCCGTCTTCCCGTTCATCCTCAGGACAAATTGCAACCTGTACGGAACAGGAGGTTAAAGGTGCTGATGCTCCAAGTAGGGAGATTGCTAGTAAAGTGGCTGGAATGGCGAACCCGAGCACAAGGAGATGAGAAATGAGGTGCGTTTTAGAAACCTTTCCCCATCACACGGTGTACCATCTTCTGGGTTTCTCATGCATGTTTTCGATGTAGGAAGATGCCCTTGAACCTGGAGATTTGGGACCCATGCGATGGGTAGCACGCAGTATTACTTTAAAGGGTCTGCGTTTGCTCACCCAACCTCACCAAACCTCTCAGCCCCAAGAGTGTCCACCCTTATGTCTCATCCAGCTGTGGGTCTAGATATGGTCAATCCAGGTTGCATCACAGCCCCTGAACGAATTGTGTAAGAATTTCTCTCTCTTTCCCTGTCTTTGTTTCATGGGTTTTTAAAAGTAATTTATTTTTATAATGGGGTTTAGCTGCTTTTCACGGCTGTGTTTAGGCCGCTTTACACCCACTTGACACACTAACAGAGAGATATCAATACATAGGTTTTAAGATTATTACTAGTCAGATATATTCTTGTGCGGTGAATCGGGCGTGTTGAGTCCAGTTCTCTGAGCAAGGAGTAGGTCTTGTCTATTACATATTGGGTTTATGGAATGGTATCTGAGCTAATTTGAAACTCTTGTTTTATGTATCACCCCACCTCACCTTTCCCGTTAAGCAGCCATAGTGTGTTTTCTGCATGTGTGACTCTGTTGTGTTTTGTAATTCAGTTCAAGTGTAACGGTTTTTACATTCCCTCTATAAGTGACACCTTATGAGAAGTGTCCTTTTCTGTGTGACTTATTTCACTTAGAATCGTCTTACCTAAATCCACTCATCATGCTGCTACTAGCCTTATGACATTGATTTCATGGCTGAGTGATATTCCATTGTACATAAGGACCACAACTTTTTTATCCATTTTTCGCTTTCCTGGGATATTTAAGGTGGAAGGAAGTGGAGGTCCTTGTCAACAGAGCAGCCCTAAACTTTGGGGTGCTTGTGTCTTGCTGATTTTCAATTTTCCCACTTTATCCCCCCATGCGTGGAAGTGCCCTATGCTCTCTAAGCTGTGTTTTTTAGATGTTTCAGGACACACCGTACACTTCTCCAGAGTGGCTGTTGGCAATTTACATCCCGCCCATCAGTGTAGCAAGGCTCCCATTTCTCTATGGCCTGCCCTGCATTTCTGGTTTTGACACTTTTTTCAGCATGGCCCTTTTGACCGATGGGAAGCGAGACTTCTTTGTAGCGCTGATTTGCCTTTCCAGGTTGCTTGGTTGGCCAAAAAGGGCGTATGCGTTTTTTCCTGAATATATTCAGGAAAAAAACGCATACGCCCTTTTTGGCCAAGGGCATCATTGTCAACGTTTTGCCGCTTTTCATGTGCTTTAAAGGCGATTCGAATCTACCTCCTGAAATCTGTTTCCTGCAATTCTGCCTTGATTTCTAATCCTCTTCTTTGCCTTCCCTCAATATATTTGTGGACGAGAGTTACCATTTATAACTCTGCAGGTTTGTGAATTGCAGTGCCCTGAAGCTCCATTTTACAAGTCGCATTTTTGGGAGCCGCCCGCAAAAGCGCAGGATGGCTTCAGGCCCTGTCCTGGTTCCGGGGGGCAGGCTGAGCCTGTGGTTAATTCTTCTTCCTGATGGGAAAATAGAGTGACCTGTGCCTGTCCCAACACCAAGAGCTAGTCTCTCATTGGTTCCCCGTCTTCCCGTTCATCCTCAGGACAAATTGCAACCTGTACGGAACAGGAGGTTAAAGGTGCTGACGCTCCAAGTAGGGAGATTGCTAGTAAAGTGGCTGGAATGGCGAACCCGAGCACAAGGAGATGAGAAATGAGGTGCGTTTTAGAAACCTTTCCCCATCACACGGTGTACCATCTTCTGGGTTTCTCATGCATGTTTTCGATGTAGGAAGATGCCCTTGAACCTGGAGATTTGGGACCCATGCGATGGGTAGCACGCAGTATTACTTTAAAGGGTCTGCGTTTGCTCACCCAACCTCACCAAACCTCTCAGCCCCAAGAGTGTCCACCCTTATGTCTCATCCAGCTGTGGGTCTAGATATGGTCAATCCAGGTTGCATCACAGCCCCTGAACGAATTGTGTAAGAATTTCTCTCTCTTTCCCTGTCTTTGTTTCATGGGTTTTTAAAAGTAATTTATTTTTATAATGGGGTTTAGCTGCTTTTCACGGCTGTGTTTAGGCCGCTTTACACCCACTTGACACACTAACAGAGAGATATCAATACATAGGTTTTAAGATTATTACTAGTCAGATATATTCTTGTGCGGTGAATCGGGCGTGTTGAGTCCAGTTCTCTGAGCAAGGAGTAGGTCTTGTCTATTACATATTGGGTTTATGGAATGGTATCTGAGCTAATTTGAAACTCTTGTTTTATGTATCACCCCACCTCACCTTTCCCGTTAAGCAGCCATAGTGTGTTTTCTGCATGTGTGACTCTGTTGTGTTTTGTAATTCAGTTCAAGTGTAACGGTTTTTACATTCCCTCTATAAGTGACACCTTATGAGAAGTGTCCTTTTCTGTGTGACTTATTTCACTTAGAATCGTCTTACCTAAATCCACTCATCATGCTGCTACTAGCCTTATGACATTGATTTCATGGCTGAGTGATATTCCATTGTACATAAGGACCACAACTTTTTTATCCATTTTTCGCTTTCCTGGGATATTTAAGGTGGAAGGAAGTGGAGGTCCTTGTCAACAGAGCAGCCCTAAACTTTGGGGTGCTTGTGTCTTGCTGATTTTCAATTTTCCCACTTTATCCCCCCATGCGTGGAAGTGCCCTATGCTCTCTAAGCTGTGTTTTTTAGATGTTTCAGGACACACCGTACACTTCTCCAGAGTGGCTGTTGGCAATTTACATCCCGCCCATCAGTGTAGCAAGGCTCCCATTTCTCTATGGCCTGCCCTGCATTTCTGGTTTTGACACGTTTTTCAGCATGGCCCTTTTGACCGATGGGAAGCGAGACTTCTTTGTAGCGCTGATTTGCCTTTCCAGGTTGCTTGGTTGGCCAAAAAGGGCGTATGCGTTTTTTCCTGAATATATTCAGGAAAAAAACGCATACGCCCTTTTTGGCCAAGGGCATCATTGTCAACGTTTTGCCGCTTTTCATGTGCTTTAAAGGCGATTCGAATCTACCTCCTGAAATCTGTTTCCTGCAATTCTGCCTTGATTTCAAATCCTCTTCTTTGCCTTCCCTCAATATATTTGTGGACGAGAGTTATCATTTATAACTCTGCAGGTTTGTGAATTGCAGTGCCCTGAAGCTCCATTTTACAAGTCGCTTTTTCGGGAGCCGGCCGCAAAAGCGCAGGATGGCTTCAGGCCCTGCTCTGGTTCCGGGGGGCAGGCTGAGCCTGTGGTTAATTCTTCTTCCTGATGGGAAAATAGAGTGACCTGTGCCTGTCCCAACACCAAGAGCTAGTCTCTCATTGGTTCCCCGTCTTCCCGTTCATCCTCAGGACAAATTGCAACCTGTACAGAACAGGAGGTTAAAGGTGCTGATGCTCCAAGTAGGGAGATTGCTAGTAAAGTGGCTGGAATGGCGAACCCGAGCACAAGGAGATGCGAAATGAGGTGCGTTTTAGAAACCTTTCCCCATCACACGCTGTACCATCTTCTGGGTTTCTCATGCATGTTTTCGATGTAGGAAGATGCCCTTGAACCTGGAGATTTGGGACCCATGCGATGGGTAGCACGCAGTATTACTTTAAAGGGTCTGCGTTTGCTCACCCAACCTCACCAAACCTCTCAGCCCCAAGAGTGTCCACCCTTATGTCTCATCCAGCTGTGGGTCTAGATATGGTCAATCCAGGTTGCATCACAGCCCCTGAACGAATTGTGTAAGAATTTCTCTCTCTTTCCCTGTCTTTGTTTCATGGGTTTTTAAAAGTAATTTATTTTTATAATGGGGTTTAGCTGCTTTTCACGGCTGTGTTTATGCCGCTTTACACCCACTTGACACACTAACAGAGAGATATCAATACATAGGTTTTAAGATTATTACTAGTCAGATATATTCTTGTGCGGTGAATCGGTCGTGTTGAGTCCAGTTCTCTGAGCAAGGAGTAGGTCTTGTCTATTACATATTGGGTTTATGGAACGGTATCTGAGCTAATTTGAAACTCTTGTTTTATGTATCACCCCACCTCACCTTTCCCGTTAAGCAGCCATAGTGTGTTTTCTGCATGTGTGACTCTGTTCTGTTTTGTAATTCAGTTCAAGTGTAACGGTTTTTACATTCCCTCTATAAGTGACACCTTATGAGAAGTGTCCTTTTCTGTGTGACTTATTTCACTTAGAATCGTCTTACCTAAATCCACTCATCATGCTGCTACTAGCCTTATGACATTGATTTCATGGCTGAGTGATATTGCATTGTACATAAGGACCACAACTTTTTTATCCATTTTTCGCTTTCCTGGGATATTTAAGGTGGAAGGAAGTGGAGGTCCTTGTCAACAGAGCAGCCCTAAACTTTGGGGTGCTTGTGTCTTGCTGATTTTCAATTTTCCCACTTTATCCCCCCATGCGTGGAAGTGCCCTATGCTCTCTAAGCTGTGTTTTTTAGATGTTTCAGGACACACCGTACACTTCTCCAGAGTGGCTGTTGGCAATTTACATCCCGCCCATCAGTGTAGCAAGGCTCCCATTTCTCCATGGCCTGTCCTCCATTTCTGGTTTTGACACTTTTTTCAGCATGGCCCTTTTGACCGATGGGAAGCGAGACTTCTTTGTAGCGCTGATTTGCCTTTCCAGGTTGCTTGGTTGGCCAAAAAGGGCGTATGCGTTTTTTCCGGAATATATTCAGGAAAAAAACGCATACGCTCTTTTTGGCCAAGGGCATCATTGTCAACGTTTTGCCGCTTTTCATGTGCTTTAAAGGCGATTCGAATCTACCTCCTGAAATCTGTTTTCTGCAATTCTGCCTTGATTTCAAATCCTCTTCTTTGCCTTCCCTCAATATATTTGTGGACGAGAGTTATCATTTATAACTCTGCAGGTTTGTGAATTGCAGTGCCCTGAAGCTCCATTTTACAAGTCGCTTTTTCGGGAGCCGGCCGCAAAAGCACAGGATGGCTTCAGGCCCTGCTCTGGTTCCGGGGGGCAGGCTGAGCCTGTGGTTAATTCTTCTTCCTGATGGGAAAATAGAGTGACCTGTGCCTGTCCCAACACCAAGAGCTAGTCTCTCATTGGTTCCCCGTCTTCCCGTTCATCCTCAGGACAAATTGCAACCTGTACGGAACAGGAGGTTAAAGGTGCTGACGCTCCAAGTAGGGAGATTGCTAGTAAAGTGGCTGGAATGGCGAACCCGAGCACAAGGAGATGAGAAATGAGGTGCGTTTTAGAAACCTTTCCCCATCACACGGTGTACCATCTTCTGGGTTTCTCATGCATGTTTTCGATGTAGGAAGATGCCCTTGAACCTGGAGATTTGGGACCCATGCGATGGGTAGCACGCAGTATTACTTTAAAGGGTCTGCGTTTGCTCACCCAACCTCACCAAACCTCTCAGCCCCAAGAGTGTCCACCCTTATGTCTCATCCAGCTGTGGGTCTAGATATGGTCAATCCAGGTTGCATCACAGCCCCTGAACGAATTGTGTAAGAATTTCTCTCTCTTTCCCTGTCTTTGTTTCATGGGTTTTTAAAAGTAATTTATTTTTATAATGGGGTTTAGCTGCTTTTCACGGCTGTGTTTAGGCCGCTTTACACCCACTTGACACACTAACAGAGAGATATCAATACATAGGTTTTAAGATTATTACTAGTCAGATATATTCTTGTGCGGTGAATCGGGCGTGTTGAGTCCAGTTCTCTGAGCAAGGAGTAGGTCTTGTCTATTACATATTGGGTTTATGGAACGGTATCTGAGCTAATTTGAAACTCTTGTTTTATGTATCACCCCACCTCACCTTTCCCGTTAAGCAGCCATAGTGTGTTTTCTGCATGTGTGACTCTGTTCTGTTTTGTAATTCAGTTCAAGTGTAACGGTTTTTACATTCCCTCTATAAGTGACACCTTATGAGAAGTGTCCTTTTCTGTGTGACTTATTTCACTTAGAATCGTCTTACCTAAATCCACTCATCATGCTGCTACTAGCCTTATGACATTGATTTCACGGCTGAGTGATATTCCATTGTACATAAGGACCACAACTTTTTTATCCATTTTTCGCTTTCCTGGGATATTTAAGGTGGAAGGAAGTGGAGGTCCTTGTCAACAGAGCAGCCCTAAACTTTGGGGTGCTTGTGTCTTGCTGATTTTCAATTTTCCCACTTTATCCCCCCATGCGTGGAAGTGCCCTATGCTCTCTAAGCTGTGTTTTTTAGATGTTTCAGGACACACCGTACACTTCTCCAGAGTGGCTGTTGGCAATGTACATCCCGCCCATCAGTGTAGCAAGGCTCCCATTTCTCCATGGCCTGTCCTGCATTTCTGGTTTTGACACTTTTTTCAGCATGGCCCTTTTGACCGATGGGAAGCGAGACTTCTTTGTAGCGCTGATTTGCCTTTCCAGGTTGCTTGGTTGGCCAAAAAGGGCGTATGCGTTTTTTCCTGAATATATTCAGGAAAAAACGCATACGCCCTTTTTGGCCAAGGGCATCATTGTCAACGTTTTGCCACTTTTCATGTGCTTTAAAGGCGATTCGAATCTACCTCCTGAAATCTGTTTCCTGCAATTCTGCCTTGATTTCAAATCCTCTTCTTTGCCTTCCCTCAATATATTTGTGGACGAGAGTTATCATTTATAACTCTGCAGGTTTGTGAATTGCAGTGCCCAGAAGCTCCATTTTACAAGTCGCTTTTTTGGGAGCTGGCCGCAAAAGCGCAGGATGGCTTTAGGCCCTGTTCTGGTTCCGGGGGGCAGGCTGAGCCTGTGGTTAATTCTTCTTCCTGATGGGAAAATAGAGTGACCTGTGCCTGTCCCAACACCAAGAGCTAGTCTCTCATTGGTTCCCCGTCTTCCCGTTCATCCTCAGGACAAATTGCAACCTGTACGGAACAGGAGGTTAAAGGTGCTGACGCTCCAAGTAGGGAGATTGCTAGTAAAGTGGCTGGAATGGCGAACCCGAGCACAAGGAGATGAGAAATGAGGTGCGTTTTAGAAACCTTTCCCCATCACACGGTGTACCATCTTCTGGGTTTCTCATGCATGTTTTCGATGTAGGAAGATGCCCTTGAACCTGGAGATTTGGGACCCATGCGATGGGTAGCACGCAGTATTACTTTAAAGGGTCTGCGTTTGCTCACCCAACCTCACCAAACCTCTCAGCCCCAAGAGTGTCCACCCTTATGTCTCATCCAGCTGTGGGTCTAGATATGGTCAATCCAGGTTGCATCACAGCCCCTGAACGAATTGTGTAAGAATTTCTCTCTCTTTCCCTGTCTTTGTTTCATGGGTTTTTAAAAGTAATTTATTTTTATAATGGGGTTTAGCTGCTTTTCACGGCTGTGTTTAGGCCGCTTTACACCCACTTGACACACTAACAGAGAGATATCAATACATAGGTTTTAAGATTATTACTAGTCAGATATATTCTTGTGCGGTGAATCGGGCGTGTTGAGTCCAGTTCTCTGAGCAAGGAGTAGGTCTTGTCTATTACATATTGGGTTTATGGAATGGTATCTGAGCTAATTTGAAACTCTTGTTTTATGTATCACCCCACCTCACCTTTCCCGTTAAGCAGCCATAGTGTGTTTTCTGCATGTGTGACTCTGTTGTGTTTTGTAATTCAGTTCAAGTGTAACGGTTTTTACATTCCCTCTATAAGTGACACCTTATGAGAAGTGTCCTTTTCTGTGTGACTTATTTCACTTAGAATCGTCTTACCTAAATCCACTCATCATGCTGCTACTAGCCTTATGACATTGATTTCATGGCTGAGTGATATTCCATTGTACATAAGGACCACAACTTTTTTATCCATTTTTCGCTTTCCTGGGATATTTAAGGTGGAAGGAAGTGGAGGTCCTTGTCAACAGAGCAGCCCTAAACTTTGGGGTGCTTGTGTCTTGCTGATTTTCAATTTTCCCACTTTATCCCCCCATGCGTGGAAGTGCCCTATGCTCTCTAAGCTGTGTTTTTTAGATGTTTCAGGACACACCGTACACTTCTCCAGAGTGGCTGTTGGCAATTTACATCCCGCCCATCAGTGTAGCAAGGCTCCCATTTCTCTATGGCCTGCCCTGCATTTCTGGTTTTGACACTTTTTTCAGCATGGCCCTTTTGACCGATGGGAAGCGAGACTTCTTTGTAGCGCTGATTTGCCTTTCCAGGTTGCTTGGTTGGCCAAAAAGGGCGTATGCGTTTTTTCCTGAATATATTCAGGAAAAAAACGCATACGCCCTTTTTGGCCAAGGGCATCATTGTCAACGTTTTGCCGCTTTTCATGTGCTTTAAAGGCGATTCGAATCTACCTCCTGAAATCTGTTTCCTGCAATTCTGCCTTGATTTCTAATCCTCTTCTTTGCCTTCCCTCAATATATTTGTGGACGAGAGTTACCATTTATAACTCTGCAGGTTTGTGAATTGCAGTGCCCTGAAGCTCCATTTTACAAGTCGCATTTTTGGGAGCCGCCCGCAAAAGCGCAGGATGGCTTCAGGCCCTGTCCTGGTTCCGGGGGGCAGGCTGAGCCTGTGGTTAATTCTTCTTCCTGATGGGAAAATAGAGTGACCTGTGCCTGTCCCAACACCAAGAGCTAGTCTCTCATTGGTTCCCCGTCTTCCCGTTCATCCTCAGGACAAATTGCAACCTGTACGGAACAGGAGGTTAAAGGTGCTGACGCTCCAAGTAGGGAGATTGCTAGTAAAGTGGCTGGAATGGCGAACCCGAGCACAAGGAGATGAGAAATGAGGTGCGTTTTAGAAACCTTTCCCCATCACACGGTGTACCATCTTCTGGGTTTCTCATGCATGTTTTCGATGTAGGAAGATGCCCTTGAACCTGGAGATTTGGGACCCATGCGATGGGTAGCACGCAGTATTACTTTAAAGGGTCTGCGTTTGCTCACCCAACCTCACCAAACCTCTCAGCCCCAAGAGTGTCCACCCTTATGTCTCATCCAGCTGTGGGTCTAGATATGGTCAATCCAGGTTGCATCACAGCCCCTGAACGAATTGTGTAAGAATTTCTCTCTCTTTCCCTGTCTTTGTTTCATGGGTTTTTAAAAGTAATTTATTTTTATAATGGGGTTTAGCTGCTTTTCACGGCTGTGTTTAGGCCGCTTTACACCCACTTGACACACTAACAGAGAGATATCAATACATAGGTTTTAAGATTATTACTAGTCAGATATATTCTTGTGCGGTGAATCGGGCGTGTTGAGTCCAGTTCTCTGAGCAAGGAGTAGGTCTTGTCTATTACATATTGGGTTTATGGAACGGTATCTGAGCTAATTTGAAACTCTTGTTTTATGTATCACCCCACCTCACCTTTCCCGTTAAGCAGCCATAGTGTGTTTTCTGCATGTGTGACTCTGTTCTGTTTTGTAATTCAGTTCAAGTGTAACGGTTTTTACATTCCCTCTATAAGTGACACCTTATGAGAAGTGTCCTTTTCTGTGTGACTTATTTCACTTAGAATCGTCTTACCTAAATCCACTCATCATGCTGCTACTAGCCTTATGACATTGATTTCATGGCTGAGTGATATTCCATTGTACATAAGGACCACAACTTTTTTATCCATTTTTCGCTTTCCTGGGATATTTAAGGTGGAAGGAAGTGTAGGTCCTTGTCAACAGAGCAGCCCTAAACTTTGGGGTGCTTGTGTCTTGCTGATTTTCAATTTTCCCACTTTATCCCCCCATGCGTGGAAGTGCCCTATGCTCTCTAAGCTGTGTTTTTTAGATGTTTCAGGACACACCGTACACTTCTCCAGAGTGGCTGTTGGCAATTTACATCCCGCCCATCAGTGTAGCAAGGCTCCCATTTCTCTATGGCCTGCCCTGCATTTCTGGTTTTGACACGTTTTTCAGCATGGCCCTTTTGACCGATGGGAAGCGAGACTTCTTTGTAGCGCTGATTTGCCTTTCCAGGTTGCTTGGTTGGCCAAAAAGGGCGTATGCGTTTTTTCCTGAATATATTCAGGAAAAAAACGCATACGCCCTTTTTGGCCAAGGGCATCATTGTCAACGTTTTGCCGCTTTTCATGTGCTTTAAAGGCGATTCGAATCTACCTCCTGAAATCTGTTTCCTGCAATTCTGCCTTGATTTCAAATCCTCTTCTTTGCCTTCCCTCAATATATTTGTGGACGAGAGTTATCATTTATAACTCTGCAGGTTTGTGAATTGCAGTGCCCTGAAGCTCCATTTTACAAGTCGCTTTTTCGGGAGCCGGCCGCAAAAGCGCAGGATGGCTTCAGGCCCTGCTCTGGTTCCGGGGGGCAGGCTGAGCCTGTGGTTAATTCTTCTTCCTGATGGGAAAATAGAGTGACCTGTGCCTGTCCCAACACCAAGAGCTAGTCTCTCATTGGTTCCCCGTCTTCCCGTTCATCCTCAGGACAAATTGCAACCTGTACGGAACAGGAGGTTAAAGGTGCTGATGCTCCAAGTAGGGAGATTGCTAGTAAAGTGGCTGGAATGGCGAACCCGAGCACAAGGAGATGCGAAATGAGGTGCGTTTTAGAAACCTTTCCCCATCACACGCTGTACCATCTTCTGGGTTTCTCATGCATGTTTTCGATGTAGGAAGATGCCCTTGAACCTGGAGATTTGGGACCCATGCGATGGGTAGCACGCAGTATTACTTTAAAGGGTCTGCGTTTGCTCACCCAACCTCACCAAACCTCTCAGCCCCAAGAGTGTCCACCCTTATGTCTCATCCAGCTGTGGGTCTAGATATGGTCAATCCAGGTTGCATCACAGCCCCTGAACGAATTGTGTAAGAATTTCTCTCTCTTTCCCTGTCTTTGTTTCATGGGTTTTTAAAAGTAATTTATTTTTATAATGGGGTTTAGCTGCTTTTCACGGCTGTGTTTATGCCGCTTTACACCCACTTGACACACTAACAGAGAGATATCAATACATAGGTTTTAAGATTATTACTAGTCAGATATATTCTTGTGCGGTGAATCGGTCGTGTTGAGTCCAGTTCTCTGAGCAAGGAGTAGGTCTTGTCTATTACATATTGGGTTTATGGAACGGTATCTGAGCTAATTTGAAACTCTTGTTTTATGTATCACCCCACCTCACCTTTCCCGTTAAGCAGCCATAGTGTGTTTTCTGCATGTGTGACTCTGTTCTGTTTTGTAATTCAGTTCAAGTGTAACGGTTTTTACATTCCCTCTATAAGTGACACCTTATGAGAAGTGTCCTTTTCTGTGTGACTTATTTCACTTAGAATCGTCTTACCTAAATCCACTCATCATGCTGCTACTAGCCTTATGACATTGATTTCATGGCTGAGTGATATTCCATTGTACATAAGGACCACAACTTTTTTATCCATTTTTCGCATTCCTGGGATATTTAAGGTGGAAGGAAGTGGAGGTCCTTGTCAACAGAGCAGCCCTAAACTTTGGGGTGCTTGTGTCTTGCTGATTTTCAATTTTCCCACTTTATCCCCCCATGCGTGGAAGTGCCCTATGCTCTCTAAGCTGTGTTTTTTAGATGTTTCAGGACACACCGTACACTTCTCCAGAGTGGCTGTTGGCAATTTACATCCCGCCCATCAGTGTAGCAAGGCTCCCATTTCTCCATGGCCTGTCCTCCATTTCTGGTTTTGACACTTTTTTCAGCATGGCCCTTTTGACCGATGGGAAGCGAGACTTCTTTGTAGCGCTGATTTGCCTTTCCAGGTTGCTTGGTTGGCCAAAAAGGGCGTATGCGTTTTTTCCGGAATATATTCAGGAAAAAAACGCATACGCTCTTTTTGGCCAAGGGCATCATTGTCAACGTTTTGCCGCTTTTCATGTGCTTTAAAGGCGATTCGAATCTACCTCCTGAAATCTGTTTTCTGCAATTCTGCCTTGATTTCAAATCCTCTTCTTTGCCTTCCCTCAATATATTTGTGGACGAGAGTTATCATTTATAACTCTGCAGGTTTGTGAATTGCAGTGCCCTGAAGCTCCATTTTACAAGTCGCTTTTTCGGGAGCCGGCCGCAAAAGCACAGGATGGCTTCAGGCCCTGCTCTGGTTCCGGGGGGCAGGCTGAGCCTGTGGTTAATTCTTCTTCCTGATGGGAAAATAGAGTGACCTGTGCCTGTCCCAACACCAAGAGCTAGTCTCTCATTGGTTCCCCGTCTTCCCGTTCATCCTCAGGACAAATTGCAACCTGTACGGAACAGGAGGTTAAAGGTGCTGACGCTCCAAGTAGGGAGATTGCTAGTAAAGTGGCTGGAATGGCGAACCCGAGCACAAGGAGATGAGAAATGAGGTGCGTTTTAGAAACCTTTCCCCATCACACGGTGTACCATCTTCTGGGTTTCTCATGCATGTTTTCGATGTAGGAAGATGCCCTTGAACCTGGAGATTTGGGACCCATGCGATGGGTAGCACGCAGTATTACTTTAAAGGGTCTGCGTTTGCTCACCCAACCTCACCAAACCTCTCAGCCCCAAGAGTGTCCACCCTTATGTCTCATCCAGCTGTGGGTCTAGATATGGTCAATCCAGGTTGCATCACAGCCCCTGAACGAATTGTGTAAGAATTTCTCTCTCTTTCCCTGTCTTTGTTTCATGGGTTTTTAAAAGTAATTTATTTTTATAATGGGGTTTAGCTGCTTTTCACGGCTGTGTTTAGGCCGCTTTACACCCACTTGACACACTAACAGAGAGATATCAATACATAGGTTTTAAGATTATTACTAGTCAGATATATTCTTGTGCGGTGAATCGGGCGTGTTGAGTCCAGTTCTCTGAGCAAGGAGTAGGTCTTGTCTATTACATATTGGGTTTATGGAACGGTATCTGAGCTAATTTGAAACTCTTGTTTTATGTATCACCCCACCTCACCTTTCCCGTTAAGCAGCCATAGTGTGTTTTCTGCATGTGTGACTCTGTTCTGTTTTGTAATTCAGTTCAAGTGTAACGGTTTTTACATTCCCTCTATAAGTGACACCTTATGAGAAGTGTCCTTTTCTGTGTGACTTATTTCACTTAGAATCGTCTTACCTAAATCCACTCATCATGCTGCTACTAGCCTTATGACATTGATTTCACGGCTGAGTGATATTCCATTGTACATAAGGACCACAACTTTTTTATCCATTTTTCGCTTTCCTGGGATATTTAAGGTGGAAGGAAGTGGAGGTCCTTGTCAACAGAGCAGCCCTAAACTTTGGGGTGCTTGTGTCTTGCTGATTTTCAATTTTCCCACTTTATCCCCCCATGCGTGGAAGTGCCCTATGCTCTCTAAGCTGTGTTTTTTAGATGTTTCAGGACACACCGTACACTTCTCCAGAGTGGCTGTTGGCAATGTACATCCCGCCCATCAGTGTAGCAAGGCTCCCATTTCTCCATGGCCTGTCCTGCATTTCTGGTTTTGACACTTTTTTCAGCATGGCCCTTTTGACCGATGGGAAGCGAGACTTCTTTGTAGCGCTGATTTGCCTTTCCAGGTTGCTTGGTTGGCCAAAAAGGGCGTATGCGTTTTTTCCTGAATATATTCAGGAAAAAACGCATACGCCCTTTTTGGCCAAGGGCATCATTGTCAACGTTTTGCCACTTTTCATGTGCTTTAAAGGCGATTCGAATCTACCTCCTGAAATCTGTTTCCTGCAATTCTGCCTTGATTTCAAATCCTCTTCTTTGCCTTCCCTCAATATATTTGTGGACGAGAGTTATCATTTATAACTCTGCAGGTTTGTGAATTGCAGTGCCCAGAAGCTCCATTTTACAAGTCGCTTTTTTGGGAGCTGGCCGCAAAAGCGCAGGATGGCTTTAGGCCCTGTTCTGGTTCCGGGGGGCAGGCTGAGCCTGTGGTTAATTCTTCTTCCTGATGGGAAAATAGAGTGACCTGTGCCTGTCCCAACACCAAGAGCTAGTCTCTCATTGGTTCCCCGTCTTCCCGTTCATCCTCAGGACAAATTGCAACCTGTACGGAACAGGAGGTTAAAGGTGCTGACGCTCCAAGTAGGGAGATTGCTAGTAAAGTGGCTGGAATGGCGAACCCGAGCACAAGGAGATGAGAAATGAGGTGCGTTTTAGAAACCTTTCCCCATCACACGGTGTACCATCTTCTGGGTTTCTCATGCATGTTTTCGATGTAGGAAGATGCCCTTGAACCTGGAGATTTGGGACCCATGCGATGGGTAGCACGCAGTATTACTTTAAAGGGTCTGCGTTTGCTCACCCAACCTCACCAAACCTCTCAGCCCCAAGAGTGTCCACCCTTATGTCTCATCCAGCTGTGGGTCTAGATATGGTCAATCCAGGTTGCATCACAGCCCCTGAACGAATTGTGTAAGAATTTCTCTCTCTTTCCCTGTCTTTGTTTCATGGGTTTTTAAAAGTAATTTATTTTTATAATGGGGTTTAGCTGCTTTTCACGGCTGTGTTTAGGCCGCTTTACACCCACTTGACACACTAACAGAGAGATATCAATACATAGGTTTTAAGATTATTACTAGTCAGATATATTCTTCTGTGGTGAATCAGGCGTGTTGAGTCCAGTTCTCTGAGCAAGGAGTAGGTCTTGTCTATTACATATTGGGTTTATGGAATGGTATCTGAGCTAATTTGAAACTCTTGTTTTATGTATCACCCCACCTCACCTTTCCCGTTAAGCAGCCATAGTGTGTTTTCTGCATGTGTGACTCTGTTCTGTTTTGTAATTCAGTTCAAGTGTAACTGTTTTTACATTCCCTCTATAAGTGACACCTTATGAGAAGTGTCCTTTTCTGTGTGACTTATTTCACTTAGAATCGTCGTACCTAAATCCACTCATCATGCTGCTACTAGCCTTATGACATTGATTTCATGGCTGAGTGATATTCCATTGTACATAAGGACCACAACTTTTTTATCCACTTTTCGCTTTCCTGGGATATTTAAGGTGGAAGGAAGTGGAGGTCCTTGTCAACAGAGCAGCCCTAAACTTTGGGGTGCTTGTGTCTTGCTGATTTTCAATTTTCCCACTTTATCCCCCCATGCGTGGAAGTGCCCTATGCTCTCTAAGCTGTGTTTTTTAGATGTTTCAGGACACACCGTACACTTCTCCAGAGTGGCTGTTGGCAATTTACATCCCGCCCATCAGTGTAGCAAGGCTCCCATTTCTCCATGGCCTGTCCTGCATTTCTGGTTTTGACACTTTTTTCAGCATGGCCCTTTTGACCGATGGGAAGCGAGACTTCTTTGTAGCGCTGATTTGCCTTTCCAGGTTGCTTGGTTGGCCAAAAAGGGCGTATGCGTTTTTTCCTGAATATATTCAGGAAAAAACGCATACGCCCTTTTTGGCCAAGGGCATCATTGTCAACGTTTTGCCGCTTTTCATGTGCTTTAAAGGCGATTCGAATCTACCTCCTGAAATCTGTTTCCTGCAATTCTGCCTTGATTTCTAATCCTCTTCTTTGCCTTCCCTCAATATATTTGTGGACGAGAGTTACCATTTATAACTCTGCAGGTTTGTGAATTGCAGTGCCCTGAAGCTCCATTTTACAAGTCGCATTTTTGGGAGCCGCCCGCAAAAGCGCAGGATGGCTTCAGGCCCTGTTCTGGTTCCGGGGGGCAGGCTGAGCCTGTGGTTAATTCTTCTTCCTGATGGGAAAATAGAGTGACCTGTGCCTGTCCCAACACCAAGAGCTAGTCTCTCATTGGTTCCCCGTCTTCCCGTTCATCCTCAGGACAAATTGCAACCTGTACGGAACAGGAGGTTAAAGGTGCTGACGCTCCAAGTAGGGAGATTGCTAGTAAAGTGGCTGGAATGGCGAACCCGAGCACAAGGAGATGAGAAATGAGGTGCGTTTTAGAAACCTTTCCCCATCACACGGTGTACCATCTTCTGGGTTTCTCATGCATGTTTTCGATGTAGGAAGATGCCCTTGAACCTGGAGATTTGGGACCCATGCGATGGGTAGCACGCAGTATTACTTTAAAGGGTCTGCGTTTGCTCACCCAACCTCACCAAACCTCTCAGCCCCAAGAGTGTCCACCCTTATGTCTCATCCAGCTGTGGGTCTAGATATGGTCAATCCAGGTTGCATCACAGCCCCTGAACGAATTGTGTAAGAATTTCTCTCTCTTTCCCTGTCTTTGTTTCATGGGTTTTTAAAAGTAATTTATTTTTATAATGGGGTTTAGCTGCTTTTCACAGCTGTGTTTAGGCCGCTTTACACCCACTTGACACACTAACAGAGAGATATCAATACATAGGTTTTAAGATTATTACTAGTCAGATATATTCTTGTGCGGTGAATCGGGCGTGTTGAGTCCAGTTCTCTGAGCAAGGAGTAGGTCTTGTCTATTACATATTGGGTTTATGGAATGGTATCTGAGCTAATTTGAAACTCTTGTTTTATGTATCACCCCACCTCACCTTTCCCGTTAAGCAGCCATAGTGTGTTTTCTGCATGTGTGACTCTGTTGTGTTTTGTAATTCAGTTCAAGTGTAACGGTTTTTACATTCCCTCTATAAGTGACACCTTATGAGAAGTGTCCTTTTCTGTGTGACTTATTTCACTTAGAATCGTCTTACCTAAATCCACTCATCATGCTGCTACTAGCCTTATGACATTGATTTCATGGCTGAGTGATATTCCATTGTACATAAGGACCACAACTTTTTTATCCATTTTTCGCTTTCCTGGGATATTTAAGGTGGAAGGAAGTGGAGGTCCTTGTCAACAGAGCAGCCCTAAACTTTGGGGTGCTTGTGTCTTGCTGATTTTCAATTTTCCCACTTTATCCCCCCATGCGTGGAAGTGCCCTATGCTCTCTAAGCTGTGTTTTTTAGATGTTTCAGGACACACCGTACACTTCTCCAGAGTGGCTGTTGGCAATTTACATCCCGCCCATCAGTGTAGCAAGGCTCCCCTTTCTCTATGGCCTGCCCTGCATTTCTGGTTTTGACACTTTTTTCAGCATGGCCCTTTTGACCGATGGGAAGCGAGACTTCTTTGTAGCGCTGATTTGCCTTTCCAGGTTGCTTGGTTGGCCAAAAAGGGCGTATGCGTTTTTTCCTGAATATATTCAGGAAAAAAACGCATACGCCCTTTTTGGCCAAGGGCATCATTGTCAACGTTTTGCCGCTTTTCATGTGCTTTAAAGGCGATTCGAATCTACCTCCTGAAATCTGTTTCCTGCAATTCTGCCTTGATTTCTAATCCTCTTCTTTGCCTTCCCTCAATATATTTGTGGACGAGAGTTACCATTTATAACTCTGCAGGTTTGTGAATTGCAGTGCCCTGAAGCTCCATTTTACAAGTCGCATTTTTGGGAGCCGCCCGCAAAAGCGCAGGATGGCTTCAGGCCCTGTTCTGGTTCCGGGGGGCAGGCTGAGCCTGTGGTTAATTCTTCTTCCTGATGGGAAAATAGAGTGACCTGTGCCTGTCCCAACACCAAGAGCTAGTCTCTCATTGGTTCCCCGTCTTCCCGTTCATCCTCAGGACAAATTGCAACCTGTACGGAACAGGAGGTTAAAGGTGCTGACGCTCCAAGTAGGGAGATTGCTAGTAAAGTGGCTGGAATGGCGAACCCGAGCACAAGGAGATGAGAAATGAGGTGCGTTTTAGAAACCTTTCCCCATCACACGGTGTACCATCTTCTGGGTTTCTCATGCATGTTTTCGATGTAGGAAGATGCCCTTGAACCTGGAGATTTGGGACCCATGCGATGGGTAGCACGCAGTATTACTTTAAAGGGTCTGCGTTTGCTCACCCAACCTCACCAAACCTCTCAGCCCCAAGAGTGTCCACCCTTATGTCTCATCCAGCTGTGGGTCTAGATATGGTCAATCCAGGTTGCATCACAGCCCCTGAACGAATTGTGTAAGAATTTCTCTCTCTTTCCCTGTCTTTGTTTCATGGGTTTTTAAAAGTAATTTATTTTTATAATGGGGTTTAGCTGCTTTTCACGGCTGTGTTTAGGCCGCTTTACACCCACTTGACACACTAACAGAGAGATATCAATACATAGGTTTTAAGATTATTACTAGTCAGATATATTCTTGTGCGGTGAATCGGGCGTGTTGAGTCCAGTTCTCTGAGCAAGGAGTAGGTCTTGTCTATTACATATTGGGTTTATGGAATGGTATCTGAGCTAATTTGAAACTCTTGTTTTATGTATCACCCCACCTCACCTTTCCCGTTAAGCAGCCATAGTGTGTTTTCTGCATGTGTGACTCTGTTGTGTTTTGTAATTCAGTTCAAGTGTAACGGTTTTTACATTCCCTCTATAAGTGACACCTTATGAGAAGTGTCCTTTTCTGTGTGACTTATTTCACTTAGAATCGTCTTACCTAAATCCACTCATCATGCTGCTACTAGCCTTATGACATTGATTTCATGGCTGAGTGATATTCCATTGTACATAAGGACCACAACTTTTTTATCCATTTTTCGCTTTCCTGGGATATTTAAGGTGGAAGGAAGTGGAGGTCCTTGTCAACAGAGCAGCCCTAAACTTTGGGGTGCTTGTGTCTTGCTGATTTTCAATTTTCCCACTTTATCCCCCCATGCGTGGAAGTGCCCTATGCTCTCTAAGCTGTGTTTTTTAGATGTTTCAGGACACACCGTACACTTCTCCAGAGTGGCTGTTGGCAATTTACATCCCGCCCATCAGTGTAGCAAGGCTCCCATTTCTCTATGGCCTGCCCTGCATTTCTGGTTTTGACACTTTTTTCAGCATGGCCCTTTTGACCGATGGGAAGCGAGACTTCTTTGTAGCGCTGATTTGCCTTTCCAGGTTGCTTGGTTGGCCAAAAAGGGCGTATGCGTTTTTTCCTGAATATATTCAGGAAAAAAACGCATACGCCCTTTTTGGCCAAGGGCATCATTGTCAACGTTTTGCCGCTTTTCATGTGCTTTAAAGGCGATTCGAATCTACCTCCTGAAATCTGTTTCCTGCAATTCTGCCTTGATTTCTAATCCTCTTCTTTGCCTTCCCTCAATATATTTGTGGACGAGAGTTACCATTTATAACTCTGCAGGTTTGTGAATTGCAGTGCCCTGAAGCTCCATTTTACAAGTCGCATTTTTGGGAGCCGCCCGCAAAAGCGCAGGATGGCTTCAGGCCCTGTCCTGGTTCCGGGGGGCAGGCTGAGCCTGTGGTTAATTCTTCTTCCTGATGGGAAAATAGAGTGACCTGTGCCTGTCCCAACACCAAGAGCTAGTCTCTCATTGGTTCCCCGTCTTCCCGTTCATCCTCAGGACAAATTGCAACCTGTACGGAACAGGAGGTTAAAGGTGCTGACGCTCCAAGTAGGGAGATTGCTAGTAAAGTGGCTGGAATGGCGAACCCGAGCACAAGGAGATGAGAAATGAGGTGCGTTTTAGAAACCTTTCCCCATCACACGGTGTACCATCTTCTGGGTTTCTCATGCATGTTTTCGATGTAGGAAGATGCCCTTGAACCTGGAGATTTGGGACCCATGCGATGGGTAGCACGCAGTATTACTTTAAAGGGTCTGCGTTTGCTCACCCAACCTCACCAAACCTCTCAGCCCCAAGAGTGTCCACCCTTATGTCTCATCCAGCTGTGGGTCTAGATATGGTCAATCCAGGTTGCATCACAGCCCCTGAACGAATTGTGTAAGAATTTCTCTCTCTTTCCCTGTCTTTGTTTCATGGGTTTTTAAAAGTAATTTATTTTTATAATGGGGTTTAGCTGCTTTTCACGGCTGTGTTTAGGCCGCTTTACACCCACTTGACACACTAACAGAGAGATATCAATACATAGGTTTTAAGATTATTACTAGTCAGATATATTCTTGTGCGGTGAATCGGGCGTGTTGAGTCCAGTTCTCTGAGCAAGGAGTAGGTCTTGTCTATTACATATTGGGTTTATGGAATGGTATCTGAGCTAATTTGAAACTCTTGTTTTATGTATCACCCCACCTCACCTTTCCCGTTAAGCAGCCATAGTGTGTTTTCTGCATGTGTGACTCTGTTGTGTTTTGTAATTCAGTTCAAGTGTAACGGTTTTTACATTCCCTCTATAAGTGACACCTTATGAGAAGTGTCCTTTTCTGTGTGACTTATTTCACTTAGAATCGTCTTACCTAAATCCACTCATCATGCTGCTACTAGCCTTATGACATTGATTTCATGGCTGAGTGATATTCCATTGTACATAAGGACCACAACTTTTTTATCCATTTTTCGCTTTCCTGGGATATTTAAGGTGGAAGGAAGTGGAGGTCCTTGTCAACAGAGCAGCCCTAAACTTTGGGGTGCTTGTGTCTTGCTGATTTTCAATTTTCCCACTTTATCCCCCCATGCGTGGAAGTGCCCTATGCTCTCTAAGCTGTGTTTTTTAGATGTTTCAGGACACACCGTACACTTCTCCAGAGTGGCTCTTGGCAATTTACATCCCGCCCATTAGTGTAGCAAGGCTCCCCTTTCTCTATGGCCTGCCCTGCATTTCTGGTTTTGACACTTTTTTCAGCATGGCCCTTTTGACCGATGGGAAGCGAGACTTCTTTGTAGCGCTGATTTGCCTTTCCAGGTTGCTTGGTTGGCCAAAAAGGGCGTATGCGTTTTTTCCTGAATATATTCAGGAAAAAAACGCATACGCCCTTTTTGGCCAAGGGCATCATTGTCAACGTTTTGCCGCTTTTCATGTGCTTTAAAGGCGATTCGAATCTACCTCCTGAAATCTGTTTCCTGCAATTCTGCCTTGATTTCTAATCCTCTTCTTTGCCTTCCCTCAATATATTTGTGGACGAGAGTTACCATTTATAACTCTGCAGGTTTGTGAATTGCAGTGCCCTGAAGCTCCATTTTACAAGTCGCATTTTTGGGAGCCGCCCGCAAAAGCGCAGGATGGCTTCAGGCCCTGTTCTGGTTCCGGGGGGCAGGCTGAGCCTGTGGTTAATTCTTCTTCCTGATGGGAAAATAGAGTGACCTGTGCCTGTCCCAACACCAAGAGCTAGTCTCTCATTGGTTCCCCGTCTTCCCGTTCATCCTCAGGACAAATTGCAACCTGTACGGAACAGGAGGTTAAAGGTGCTGACGCTCCAAGTAGGGAGATTGCTAGTAAAGTGGCTGGAATGGCGAACCCGAGCACAAGGAGATGAGAAATGAGGTGCGTTTTAGAAACCTTTCCCCATCACACGGTGTACCATCTTCTGGGTTTCTCATGCATGTTTTCGATGTAGGAAGATGCCCTTGAACCTGGAGATTTGGGACCCGTGCGATGGGTAGCACGCAGTATTACTTTAAAGGGTCTGCGTTTGCTCACCCAACCTCACCAAACCTCTCAGCCCCAAGAGTGTCCACCCTTATGTCTCATCCAGCTGTGGGTCTAGATATGGTCAATCCAGGTTGCATCACAGCCCCTGAACGAATTGTGTAAGAATTTCTCTCTCTTTCCCTGTCTTTGTTTCATGGGTTTTTAAAAGTAATTTATTTTTATAATGGGGTTTAGCTGCTTTTCACGGCTGTGTTTAGGCCGCTTTACACCCACTTGACACACTAACAGAGAGATATCAATACATAGGTTTTAAGATTATTACTAGTCAGATATATTCTTGTGCGGTGAATCGGGCGTGTTGAGTCCAGTTCTCTGAGCAAGGAGTAGGTCTTGTCTATTACATATTGGGTTTATGGAATGGTATCTGAGCTAATTTGAAACTCTTGTTTTATGTATCACCCCACCTCACCTTTCCCGTTAAGCAGCCATAGTGTGTTTTCTGCATGTGTGACTCTGTTGTGTTTTGTAATTCAGTTCAAGTGTAACGGTTTTTACATTCCCTCTATAAGTGACACCTTATGAGAAGTGTCCTTTTCTGTGTGACTTATTTCACTTAGAATCGTCTTACCTAAATCCACTCATCATGCTGCTACTAGCCTTATGACATTGATTTCATGGCTGAGTGATATTCCATTGTACATAAGGACCACAACTTTTTTATCCATTTTTCGCTTTCCTGGGATATTTAAGGTGGAAGGAAGTGGAGGTCCTTGTCAACAGAGCAGCCCTAAACTTTGGGGTGCTTGTGTCTTGCTGATTTTCAATTTTCCCACTTTATCCCCCCATGCGTGGAAGTGCCCTATGCTCTCTAAGCTGTGTTTTTTAGATGTTTCAGGACACACCGTACACTTCTCCAGAGTGGCTGTTGGCAATTTACATCCCGCCCATCAGTGTAGCAAGGCTCCCATTTCTCTATGGCCTGCCCTGCATTTCTGGTTTTGACACTTTTTTCAGCATGGCCCTTTTGACCGATGGGAAGCGAGACTTCTTTGTAGCGCTGATTTGCCTTTCCAGGTTGCTTGGTTGGCCAAAAAGGGCGTATGCGTTTTTTCCTGAATATATTCAGGAAAAAAACGCATACGCCCTTTTTGGCCAAGGGCATCATTGTCAACGTTTTGCCGCTTTTCATGTGCTTTAAAGGCGATTCGAATCTACCTCCTGAAATCTGTTTCCTGCAATTCTGCCTTGATTTCAAATCCTCTTCTTTGCCTTCCCTCAATATATTTGTGGACGAGAGTTATCATTTATAACTCTGCAGGTTTGTGAATTGCAGTGCCCTGAAGCTCCATTTTACAAGTCGCTTTTTCGGGAGCCGGCCGCAAAAGCGCAGGATGGCTTCAGGCCCTGCTCTGGTTCCGGGGGGCAGGCTGAGCCTGTGGTTAATTCTTCTTCCTGATGGGAAAATAGAGTGACCTGTGCCTGTCCCAACACCAAGAGCTAGTCTCTCATTGGTTCCCCGTCTTCCCGTTCATCCTCAGGACAAATTGCAACCTGTACGGAACAGGAGGTTAAAGGTGCTGATGCTCCAAGTAGGGAGATTGCTAGTAAAGTGGCTGGAATGGCGAACCTGAGCACAAGGAGATGCGAAATGAGGTGCGTTTTAGAAACCTTTCCCCATCACACGCTGTACCATCTTCTGGGTTTCTCATGCATGTTTTCGATGTAGGAAGATGCCCTTGAACCTGGAGATTTGGGACCCATGCGATGGGTAGCACGCAGTATTACTTTAAAGGGTCTGCGTTTGCTCACCCAACCTCACCAAACCTCTCAGCCCCAAGAGTGTCCACCCTTATGTCTCATCCAGCTGTGGGTCTAGATATGGTCAATCCAGGTTGCATCACAGCCCCTGAACGAATTGTGTAAGAATTTCTCTCTCTTTCCCTGTCTTTGTTTCATGGGTTTTTAAAAGTAATTTATTTTTATAATGGGGTTTAGCTGCTTTTCACGGCTGTGTTTATGCCGCTTTACACCCACTTGACACACTAACAGAGAGATATCAATACATAGGTTTTAAGATTATTACTAGTCAGATATATTCTTGTGCGGTGAATCGGTCGTGTTGAGTCCAGTTCTCTGAGCAAGGAGTAGGTCTTGTCTATTACATATTGGGTTTATGGAACGGTATCTGAGCTAATTTGAAACTCTTGTTTTATGTATCACCCCACCTCACCTTTCCCGTTAAGCAGCCATAGTGTGTTTTCTGCATGTGTGACTCTGTTCTGTTTTGTAATTCAGTTCAAGTGTAACGGTTTTTACATTCCCTCTATAAGTGACACCTTATGAGAAGTGTCCTTTTCTGTGTGACTTATTTCACTTAGAATCGTCTTACCTAAATCCACTCATCATGCTGCTACTAGCCTTATGACATTGATTTCATGGCTGAGTGATATTCCATTGTACATAAGGACCACAACTTTTTTATCCATTTTTCGCTTTCCTGGGATATTTAAGGTGGAAGGAAGTGGAGGTCCTTGTCAACAGAGCAGCCCTAAACTTTGGGGTGCTTGTGTCTTGCTGATTTTCAATTTTCCCACTTTATCCCCCCATGCGTGGAAGTGCCCTATGCTCTCTAAGCTGTGTTTTTTAGATGTTTCAGGACACACCGTACACTTCTCCAGAGTGGCTGTTGGCAATTTACATCCCGCCCATCAGTGTAGCAAGGCTCCCATTTCTCCATGGCCTGTCCTCCATTTCTGGTTTTGACACTTTTTTCAGCATGGCCCTTTTGACCGATGGGAAGCGAGACTTCTTTGTAGCGCTGATTTGCCTTTCCAGGTTGCTTGGTTGGCCAAAAAGGGCGTATGCGTTTTTTCCGGAATATATTCAGGAAAAAAACGCATACGCCCTTTTTGGCCAAGGGCATCATTGTCAACGTTTTGCCGCTTTTCATGTGCTTTAAAGGCGATTCGAATCTACCTCCTGAAATCTGTTTTCTGCAATTCTGCCTTGATTTCAAATCCTCTTCTTTGCCTTCCCTCAATATATTTGTGGACGAGAGTTATCATTTATAACTCTGCAGGTTTGTGAATTGCAGTGCCCTGAAGCTCCATTTTACAAGTCGCTTTTTCGGGAGCCGGCCGCAAAAGCACAGGATGGCTTCAGGCCCTGCTCTGGTTCCGGGGGGCAGGCTGAGCCTGTGGTTAATTCTTCTTCCTGATGGGAAAATAGAGTGACCTGTGCCTGTCCCAACACCAAGAGCTAGTCTCTCATTGGTTCCCCGTCTTCCCGTTCATCCTCAGGACAAATTGCAACCTGTACGGAACAGGAGGTTAAAGGTGCTGACGCTCCAAGTAGGGAGATTGCTAGTAAAGTGGCTGGAATGGCGAACCCGAGCACAAGGAGATGAGAAATGAGGTGCGTTTTAGAAACCTTTCCCCATCACACGGTGTACCATCTTCTGGGTTTCTCATGCATGTTTTCGATGTAGGAAGATGCCCTTGAACATGGAGATTTGGGACCCATGCGATGGGTAGCACGCAGTATTACTTTAAAGGGTCTGCGTTTGCTCACCCAACCTCACCAAACCTCTCAGCCCCAAGAGTGTCCACCCTTATGTCTCATCCAGCTGTGGGTCTAGATATGGTCAATCCAGGTTGCATCACAGCCCCTGAACGAATTGTGTAAGAATTTCTCTCTCTTTCCCTGTCTTTGTTTCATGGGTTTTTAAAAGTAATTTATTTTTATAATGGGGTTTAGCTGCTTTTCACGGCTGTGTTTAGGCCGCTTTACACCCACTTGACACACTAACAGAGAGATATCAATACATAGGTTTTAAGATGATTACTAGTCAGATATATTCTTGTGCGGTGAATCGGGCGTGTTGAGTCCAGTTCTCTGAGCAAGGAGTAGGTCTTGTCTATTACATACTGGGTTTATGGAACGGTATCTGAGCTAATTTGAAACTCTTGTTTTATGTATCACCCCACCTCACCTTTCCCGTTAAGCAGCCATAGTGTGTTTTCTGCATGTGTGACTCTGTTCTGTTTTGTAATTCAGTTCAAGTGTAACGGTTTTTACATTCCCTCTATAAGTGACACCTTATGAGAAGTGTCCTTTTCTGTGTGACTTATTTCACTTAGAATCGTCTTACCTAAATCCACTCATCATGCTGCTACTAGCCTTATGACATTGATTTCACGGCTGAGTGATATTCCATTGTACATAAGGACCACAACTTTTTTATCCATTTTTCGCTTTCCTGGGATATTTAAGGTGGAAGGAAGTGGAGGTCCTTGTCAACAGAGCAGCCCTAAACTTTGGGGTGCTTGTGTCTTGCTGATTTTCAATTTTCCCACTTTATCCCCCCATGCGTGGAAGTGCCCTATGCTCTCTAAGCTGTGTTTTTTAGATGTTTCAGGACACACCGTACACTTCTCCAGAGTGGCTGTTGGCAATGTACATCCCGCCCATCAGTGTAGCAAGGCTCCCATTTCTCCATGGCCTGTCCTGCATTTCTGGTTTTGACACTTTTTTCAGCATGGCCCTTTTGACCGATGGGAAGCGAGACTTCTTTGTAGCGCTGATTTGCCTTTCCAGGTTGCTTGGTTGGCCAAAAAGGGCGTATGCGTTTTTTCCTGAATATATTCAGGAAAAAACGCATACGCCCTTTTTGGCCAAGGGCATCATTGTCAACGTTTTGCCGCTTTTCATGTGCTTTAAAGGCGATTCGAATCTACCTCCTGAAATCTGTTTCCTGCAATTCTGCCTTGATTTCAAATCCTCTTCTTTGCCTTCCCTCAATATATTTGTGGACGAGAGTTACCATTTATAACTCTGCATGTTTGTGAATTGCAGTGCCCTGAAGCTCCATTTTACAAGTCGCATTTTTGGGAGCCGCCCGCAAAAGCGCAGGATGGCTTCAGGCCCTGTTCTGGTTCCGGGGGGCAGGCTGAGCCTGTGGTTAATTCTTCTTCCTGATGGGAAAATAGAGTGACCTGTGCCTGTCCCAACACCAAGAGCTAGTCTCTCATTGGTTCCCCGTCTTCCCGTTCATCCTCAGGACAAATTGCAACCTGTACGGAACAGGAGGTTAAAGGTGCTGATGCTCCAAGTAGGGAGATTGCTAGTAAAGTGGCTGGAATGGCGAACCCGAGCACAAGGAGATGAGAAATGAGGTGCGTTTTAGAAACCTTTCCCCATCACACGGTGTACCATCTTCTGGGTTTCTCATGCATGTTTTCGATGTAGGAAGATGCCCTTGAACCTGGAGATTTGGGACCCATGCGATGGGTAGCACGCAGTATTACTTTAAAGGGTCTGCGTTTGCTCACCCAACCTCACCAAACCTCTCAGCCCCAAGAGTGTCCACCCTTATGTCTCATCCAGCTGTGGGTCTAGATATGGTCAATCCAGGTTGCATCACAGCCCCTGAACGAATTGTGTAAGAATTTCTCTCTCTTTCCCTGTCTTTGTTTCATGGGTTTTTAAAAGTAATTTATTTTTATAATGGGGTTTAGCTGCTTTTCACGGCTGTGTTTAGGCCGCTTTACACCCACTTGACACACTAACAGAGAGATATCAATACATAGGTTTTAAGATTATTACTAGTCAGATATATTCTTGTGCGGTGAATCGGGCGTGTTGAGTCCAGTTCTCTGAGCAAGGAGTAGGTCTTGTCTATTCCATATTGGGTTTATGGAACGGTATCTGAGCTAATTTGAAACTCTTGTTTTATGTATCACCCCACCTCACCTTTCCCGTTAAGCAGCCATAGTGTGTTTTCTGCATGTGTGACTCTGTTGTGTTTTGTAATTCAGTTCAAGTGTAACGGTTTTTACATTCCCTCTATAAGTGACACCTTATGAGAAGTGTCCTTTTCTGTGTGACTTATTTCACTTAGAATCGTCTTACCTAAATCCACTCATCATGCTGCTACTAGCCTTATGACATTGATTTCATGGCTGAGTGATATTCCATTGTACATAAGGACCACAACTTTTTTATCCAGTTTTCGCTTTCCTGGGATATTTAAGGTGGAAGGAAGTGGAGGTCCTTGTCAACAGAGCAGCCCTAAACTTTGGGGTGCTTGTGTCTTGCTGATTTTCAATTTTCCCACTTTATCCCCCCATGCGTGGAAGTGCCCTATGCTCTCTAAGCTGTGTTTTTTAGATGTTTCAGGACACACCGTACACTTCTCCAGAGTGGCTGTTGGCAATGTACATCCCGCCCATCAGTGTAGCAAGGCTCCCATTTCTCCATGGCCTGTCCTGCATTTCTGGTTTTGACACTTTTTTCAGCATGGCCCTTTTGACCGATGGGAAGCGAGACTTCTTTGTAGCGCTGATTTGCCTTTCCAGGTTGCTTGGTTGGCCAAAAAGGGCGTATGCGTTTTTTCCTGAATATATTCAGGAAAAAACGCATACGCCCTTTTTGGCCAAGGGCATCATTGTCAAAGTTTTGCCGCTTTTCATGTGCTGTAAAGGCGATTCGAATCTACCTCCTGAAATCTGTTTCCTGCAATTCTGCCTTGATTTCAAATCCTCTTCTTTGCCTTCCCTCAATATATTTGTGGACGAGAGTTATCATTTATAACTCTGCAGGTTTGTGAATTGCAGTGCCCTGAAGCTCCATTTTACAAGTCGCTTTTTTGGGAGCCGGCCGCAAAAGCGCAGGATGGCTTCAGGCCCTGTTCTGGTTCCGGGGGGCAGGCTGAGCCTGTGGTTAATTCTTCTTCCTGATGGGAAAATAGAGTGACCTGTGCCTGTCCCAACACCAAGAGCTAGTCTCTCATTGGTTCCCCGTCTTCCCGTTCATCCTCAGGACAAATTGCAACCTGTACGGAACAGGAGGTTAAAGGTGCTGATGCTCCAAGTAGGGAGATTGCTAGTAAAGTGGCTGGAATGGCCAACCCGAGCACAAGGAGATGAGAAATGAGGTGCGTTTTAGAAACCTTTCCCCATCACACGGTGTACCATCTTCTGGGTTTCTCATGCATGTTTTCGATGTAGGAAGATGCCCTTGAACCTGGAGATTTGGGACCCATGCGATGGGTAGCACGCAGTATTACTTTAAAGGGTCTGCGTTTGCTCACCCAACCTCACCAAACCTCTCAGCCCCAAGAGTGTCCACCCTTATGTCTCATCCAGCTGTGGGTCTAGATATGGTCAATCCAGGTTGCATCACAGCCCCTGAACGAATTGTGTAAGAATTTCTCTCTCTTTCCCTGTCTTTGTTTCATGGGTTTTTAAAAGTAATTTATTTTTATAATGGGGTTTAGCTGCTTTTCACGGCTGTGTTTAGGCCGCTTTACACCCACTTGACACACTAACAGAGAGATATCAATACATAGGTTTTAAGATTATTACTAGTCAGATATATTCTTGTGCGGTGAATCGGGCGTGTTGAGTCCAGTTCTCTGAGCAAGGAGTAGGTCTTGTCTATTACATATTGGGTTTATGGAACGGTATCTGAGCTAATTTGAAACTCTTGTTTTATGTATCACCCCACCTCACCTTTCCCGTTAAGCAGCCATAGTGTGTTTTCTGCATGTGTGACTCTGTTCTGTTTTGTAATTCAGTTCAAGTGTAACGGTTTTTACATTCCCTCTATAAGTGACACCTTATGAGAAGTGTCCTTTTCTGTGTGACTTATTTCACTTAGAATCGTCTTACCTAAATCCACTCATCATGCTGCTACTAGCCTTATGACATTGATTTCATGGCTGAGTGATATTCCATTGTACATAAGGACCACAACTTTTTTATCCATTTTTCGCTTTCCTGGGATATTTAAGGTGGAAGGAAGTGGAGGTCCTTGTCAACAGAGCAGCCCTAAACTTTGGGGTGCTTGTGTCTTGCTGATTTTCAATTTTCCCACTTTATCCCCCCATGCGTGGAAGTGCCCTATGCTCTCTAAGCTGTGTTTTTTAGATGTTTCAGGACACACCGTACACTTCTCCAGAGTGGCTGTTGGCAATGTACATCCCGCCCATCAGTGTAGCAAGGCTCCCATTTCTCCATGGCCTGTCCTGCATTTCTGGTTTTGACACTTTTTTCAGCATGGCCCTTTTGACCGATGGGAAGCGAGACTTCTTTGTAGCGCTGATTTGCCTTTCCAGGTTGCTTGGTTGGCCAAAAAGGGCGTATGCGTTTTTTCCTGAATATATTCAGGAAAAAACGCATACGCCCTTTTTGGCCAAGGGCATCATTGTCAACGTTTTGCCGCTTTTCATGTGCTTTAAAGGCGATTCGAATCTACCTCCTGAAATCTGTTTCCTGCAATTCTGCCTTGATTTCTAATCCTCTTCTTTGCCTTCCCTCAATATATTTGTGGACGAGAGTTACCATTTATAACTCTGCAGGTTTGTGAATTGCAGTGACCTGAAGCTCCATTTTACAAGTCGCATTTTTGGGAGCCGCCCGCAAAAGCGCAGGATGGCTTCAGGCCCTGTTCTGGTTCCGGGGGGCAGGCTGAGCCTGTGGTTAATTCTTCTTCCTGATGGGAAAATAGAGTGACCTGTGCCTTTCCCAACACCAAGAGCTAGTCTCTCATTGGTTCCCCGTCTTCCCGTTCATCCTCAGGACAAATTGCAACCTGTACGGAACAGGAGGTTAAAGGTGCTGATGCTCCAAGTAGGGAGATTGCTAGTAAAGTGGCTGGAATGGCGAACCCGAGCACAAGGAGATGAGAAATGAGGTGCGTTTTAGAAACCTTTCCCCATCACACGGTGTACCATCTTCTGGGTTTCTCATGCATGTTTTCGATGTAGGAAGATGCCCTTGAACCTGGAGATTTGGGACCCATGCGATGGGTAGCACGCAGTATTACTTTAAAGGGTCTGCGTTTGCTCACCCAACCTCACCAAACCTCTCAGCCCCAAGAGTGTCCACCCTTATGTCTCATCCAGCTGTGGGTCTAGATATGGTCAATCCAGGTTGCATCACAGCCCCTGAACGAATTGTGTAAGAATTTCTCTCTCTTTCCCTGTCTTTGTTTCATGGGTTTTTAAAAGTAATTTATTTTTATAATGGGGTTTAGCTGCTTTTCACGGCTGTGTTTAGGCCGCTTTACACCCACTTGACACACTAACAGAGAGATATCAATACATAGGTTTTAAGATTATTACTAGTCAGATATATTCTTGTGCGGTGAATCGGGCGTGTTGAGTCCAGTTCTCTGAGCAAGGAGTAGGTCTTGTCTATTACATATTGGGTTTATGGAACGGTATCTGAGCTAATTTGAAACTCTTGTTTTATGTATCACCCCACCTCACCTTTCCCGTTAAGCAGCCATAGTGTGTTTTCTGCATGTGTGACTCTGTTCTGTTTTGTAATTCAGTTCAAGTGTAACGGTTTTTACATTCCCTCTATAAGTGACACCTTATGAGAAGTGTCCTTTTCTGTGTGACTTATTTCACTTAGAATCGTCTTACCTAAATCCACTCATCATGCTGCTACTAGCCTTATGACATTGATTTCATGGCTGAGTGATATTCCATTGTACATAAGGACCACAACTTTTTTATCCATTTTTCGCTTTCCTGGGATATTTAAGGTGGAAGGAAGTGGAGGTCCTTGTCAACAGAGCAGCCCTAAACTTTGGGGTGCTTGTGTCTTGCTGATTTTCAATTTTCCCACTTTATCCCCCCATGCGTGGAAGTGCCCTATGCTCTCTAAGCTGTGTTTTTTAGATGTTTCAGGACACACCGTACACTTCTCCAGAGTGGCTGTTGGCAATGTACATCCCGCCCATCAGTGTAGCAAGGCTCCCATTTCTCCATGGCCTGTCCTGCATTTCTGGTTTTGACACTTTTTTCAGCATGGCCCTTTTGACCGATGGGAAGCGAGACTTCTTTGTAGCGCTGATTTGCCTTTCCAGGTTGCTTGGTTGGCCAAAAAGGGCGTATGCGTTTTTTCCTGAATATATTCAGGAAAAAACGCATACGCCCTTTTTGGCCAAGGGCATCATTGTCAACGTTTTGCCGCTTTTCATGTGCTTTAAAGGCGATTCGAATCTACCTCCTGAAATCTGTTTCCTGCAATTCTGCCTTGATTTCAAATCCTCTTCTTTGCCTTCCCTCAATATATTTGTGGACGAGAGTTATCATTTATAACTCTGCAGGTTTGTGAATTGCAGTGCCCTGAAGCTCCATTTTACAAGTCGCTTTTTTGGGAGCCGGCCGCAAAAGCGCAGGATGGCTTCAGGCCCTGTTCTGGTTCCGGGGGGCAGGCTGAGCCTGTGGTTAATTCTTCTTCCTGATGGGAAAATAGAGTGACCTGTGCCTGTCCCAACACCAAGAGCTAGTCTCTCATTGGTTCCCCGTCTTCCCGTTCATCCTCAGGACAAATTGCAACCTGTACGGAACAGGAGGTTAAAGGTGCTGATGCTCCAAGTAGGGAGATTGCTAGTAAAGTGGCTGGAATGGCCAACCCGAGCACAAGGAGATGAGAAATGAGGTGCGTTTTAGAAACCTTTCCCCATCACACGGTGTACCATCTTCTGGGTTTCTCATGCATGTTTTCGATGTAGGAAGATGCCCTTGAACCTGGAGATTTGGGACCCATGCGATGGGTAGCACGCAGTATTACTTTAAAGGGTCTGCGTTTGCTCACCCAACCTCACCAAACCTCTCAGCCCCACGAGTGTCCACCCTTATGTCTCATCCAGCTGTGGGTCTAGATATGGTCAATCCAGGTTGCATCACAGCCCCTGAACGAATTGTGTAAGAATTTCTCTCTCTTTCCCTGTCTTTGTTTCATGGGTTTTTAAAAGTAATTTATTTTTATAATGGGGTTTAGCTGCTTTTCACGGCTGTGTTTAGGCCGCTTTACACCCACTTGACACACTAACAGAGAGATATCAATACATAGGTTTTAAGATTATTACTAGTCAGATATATTCTTGTGCGGTGAATCGGGCGTGTTGAGTCCAGTTCTCTGAGCAAGGAGTAGGTCTTGTCTATTACATATTGGGTTTATGGAACGGTATCTGAGCTAATTTGAAACTCTTGTTTTATGTATCACCCCACCTCACCTTTCCCGTTAAGCAGCCATAGTGTGTTTTCTGCATGTGTGACTCTGTTCTGTTTTGTAATTCAGTTCAAGTGTAACGGTTTTTACATTCCCTCTATAAGTGACACCTTATGAGAAGTGTCCTTTTCTGTGTGACTTATTTCACTTAGAATCGTCGTACCTAAATCCACTCATCATGCTGCTACTAGCCTTATGACATTGATTTCATGGCTGAGTGATATTCCATTGTACATAAGGACCACAACTTTTTTATCCATTTTTCGCTTTCCTGGGATATTTAAGGTGGAAGGAAGTGGAGGTCCTTGTCAACAGAGCAGCCCTAAACTTTGGGGTGCTTGTGTCTTGCTGATTTTCAATTTTCCCACTTTATCCCCCCATGCGTGGAAGTGCCCTATGCTCTCTAACCTGTGTTTTTTAGATGTTTCAGGACACACCGTACACTTCTCCAGAGTGGCTGTTGGCAATTTACATCCCGCCCATCAGTGTAGCAAGGCTCCCATTTCTCCATGGCCTGTCCTGCATTTCTGGTTTTGACACTTTTTTCAGCATGGCCCTTTTGACCGATGGGAAGCGAGACTTCTTTGTAGCGCTGATTTGCCTTTCCAGGTTGCTTGGTTGGCCAAAAAGGGCGTATGCGTTTTTTCCTGAATATATTCAGGAAAAAACGCATACGCCCTTTTTGGCCAAGGGCATCATTGTCAACGTTTTGCCGCTTTTCATGTGCTTTAAAGGCGATTCGAATCTACCTCCTGAAATCTGTTTCCTGCAATTCTGCCTTGATTTCTAATCCTCTTCTTTGCCTTCCCTCAATATATTTGTGGACGAGAGTTACCATTTATAACTCTGCAGGTTTGTGAATTGCAGTGCCCTGAAGCTCCATTTTACAAGTCGCATTTTTGGGAGCCGCCCGCAAAAGCGCAGGATGGCTTCAGGCCCTGTTCTGGTTCCGGGGGGCAGGCTGAGCCTGTGGTTAATTCTTCTTCCTGATGGGAAAATAGAGTGACCTGTGCCTGTCCCAACACCAAGAGCTAGTCTCTCATTGGTTCCCCGTCTTCCCGTTCATCCTCAGGAGAAATTGCAACCTGTACGGAACAGGAGGTTAAAGGTGCTGATGCTCCAAGTAGGGAGATTGCTAGTAAAGTGGCTGGAATGGCGAACCCGAGCACAAGGAGATGAGAAATGAGGTGCGTTTTAGAAACCTTTCCCCATCACACGGTGTACCATCTTCTGGGTTTCTCATGCATGTTTTCGATGTAGGAAGATGCCCTTGAACCTGGAGATTTGGGACCCATGCGATGGGTAGCACGCAGTATTACTTTAAAGGGTCTGCGTTTGCTCACCCAACCTCACCAAACCTCTCAGCCCCAAGAGTGTCCACCCTTATGTCTCATCCAGCTGTGGGTCTAGATATGGTCAATCCAGGTTGCATCACAGCCCCTGAACGAATTGTGTAAGAATTTCTCTCTCTTTCCCTGTCTTTGTTTCATGGGTTTTTAAAAGTAATTTATTTTTATAATGGGGTTTAGCTGCTTTTCACGGCTGTGTTTAGGCCGCTTTACACCCACTTGACACACTAACAGAGAGATATCAATACATAGGTTTTAAGATTATTACTAGTCAGATATATTCTTGTGCGGTGAATCGGGCGTGTTGAGTCCAGTTCTCTGAGCAAGGAGTAGGTCTTGTCTATTACATATTGGGTTTATGGAACGGTATCTGAGCTAATTTGAAACTCTTGTTTTATGTATCACCCCACCTCACCTTTCCCGTTAAGCAGCCATAGTGTGTTTTCTGCATGTGTGACTCTGTTCTGTTTTGTAATTCAGTTCAAGTGTAACGGTTTTTACATTCCCTCTATAAGTGACACCTTATGAGAAGTGTCCTTTTCTGTGTGACTTATTTCACTTAGAATCGTCGTACCTAAATCCACTCATCATGCTGCTACTAGCCTTATGACATTGATTTCATGGCTGAGTGATATTCCATTGTACATAAGGACCACAACTTTTTTATCCATTTTTCGCTTTCCTGGGATATTTAAGGTGGAAGGAAGTGGAGGTCCTTGTCAACAGAGCAGCCCTAAACTTTGGGGTGCTTGTGTCTTGCTGATTTTCAATTTTCCCACTTTATCCCCCCATGCGTGGAAGTGCCCTATGCTCTCTAAGCTGTGTTTTTTAGATGTTTCAGGACACACCGTACACTTCTCCAGAGTGGCTGTTGGCAATTTACATCCCGCCCATCAGTGTAGCAAGGCTCCCATTTCTCCATGGCCTGTCCTGCATTTCTGGTTTTGACACTTTTTTCAGCATGGCCCTTTTGACCGATGGGAAGCGAGACTTCTTTGTAGCGCTGATTTGCCTTTCCAGGTTGCTTGGTTGGCCAAAAAGGGCGTATGCGTTTTTTCCTGAATATATTCAGGAAAAAACGCATACGCCCTTTTTGGCCAAGGGCATCATTGTCAACGTTTTGCCGCTTTTCATGTGCTTTAAAGGCGATTCGAATCTACCTCCTGAAATCTGTTTCCTGCAATTGTGCCTTGATTTCTAATCCTCTTCTTTGCCTTCCCTCAATATATTTGTGGACGAGAGTTACCATTTATAACTCTGCAGGTTTGTGAATTGCAGTGCCCTGAAGCTCCATTTTACAAGTCGCATTTTTGGGAGCCGCCCGCAAAAGCGCAGGATGGCTTCAGGCCCTGTTCTGGTTCCGGGGGGCAGGCTGAGCCTGTGGTTAATTCTTCTTCCTGATGGGAAAATAGAGTGACCTGTGCCTGTCCCAACACCAAGAGCTAGTCTCTCATTGGTTCCCCGTCTTCCCGTTCATCCTCAGGACAAATTGCAACCTGTACGGAACAGGAGGTTAAAGGTGCTGACGCTCCAAGTAGGGAGATTGCTAGTAAAGTGGCTGGAATGGCGAACCCGAGCACAAGGAGATGAGAAATGAGGTGCGTTTTAGAAACCTTTCCCCATCACACGGTGTACCATCTTCTGGGTTTCTCATGCATGTTTTCGATGTAGGAAGATGCCCTTGAACCTGGAGATTTGGGACCCATGCGATGGGTAGCACGCAGTATTACTTTAAAGGGTCTGCGTTTGCTCACCCAACCTCACCAAACCTCTCAGCCCCAAGAGTGTCCACCCTTATGTCTCATCCAGCTGTGGGTCTAGATATGGTCAATCCAGGTTGCATCACAGCCCCTGAACGAATTGTGTAAGAATTTCTCTCTCTTTCCCTTTCTTTGTTTCATGGGTTTTTAAAAGTAATTTATTTTTATAATGGGGTTTAGCTGCTTTTCACGGCTGTGTTTAGGCCGCTTTACACCCACTTGACACACTAACAGAGAGATATCAATACATAGGTTTTAAGATTATTACTAGTCAGGTATATTCTTGTGCGGTGAATCGGGCGTGTGGAGTCCAGTTCTCTGAGCAAGGAGTAGGTCTTGTCTATTCCATATTGGGTTTATGGAACGGTATCTGAGCTAATTTGAAACTCTTGTTTTATGTATCACCCCACCTCACCTTTCCCATTAAGCAGCCATAGTGTGTTTTCTGCATGTGTGACTCTGTTGTGTTTTGTAATTCAGTTCAAGTGTAACGGTTTTTACATTCCCTCTATAAGTGACACCTTATGAGAAGTGTCCTTTTCTGTGTGACTTATTTCACTTAGAATCGTCTTACCTAAATCCACTCATCATGCTGCTACTAGCCTTATGACATTGATTTCATGGCTGAGTGATATTCCATTGTACATAAGGACCACAACTTTTTTATCCATTTTTCGCTTTCCTGGGATATTTAAGGTGGAAGGAAGTGGAGGTCCTTGTCAACAGAGCAGCCCTAAACTTTGGGGTGCTTGTGTCTTGCTGATTTTCAATTTTCCCACTTTATCCCCCCATGCGTGGAAGTGCCCTATGCTCTCTAAGCTGTGTTTTTTAGATGTTTCAGGACACACCGTACACTTCTCCAGAGTGGCTGTTGGCAATGTACATCCCGCCCATCAGTGTAGCAAGGCTCCCATTTCTCCATGGCCTGTCCTGCATTTCTGGTTTTGACACTTTTTTCAGCATGGCCCTTTTGACCGATGGGAAGCGAGACTTCTTTGTAGCGCTGATTTGCCTTTCCAGGTTGCTTGGTTGGCCAAAAAGGGCGTATGCGTTTTTTCCTGAATATATTCAGGAAAAAACGCATACGCCCTTTTTGGCCAAGGGCATCATTGTCAACGTTTTGCCGCTTTTCATGTGCTGTAAAGGCGATTCGAATCTACCTCCTGAAATCTGTTTCCTGCAATTCTGCCTTGATTTCAAATCCTCTTCTTTGCCTTCCCTCAATATATTTGTGGACGAGAGTTATCATTTATAACTCTGCAGGTTTGTGAATTGCAGTGCCCTGAAGCTCCATTTTACAAGTCGCTTTTTTGGGAGCCGGCCGCAAAAGCGCAGGATGGCTTCAGGCCCTGTTCTGGTTCCGGGGGGCAGGCTGAGCCTGTGGTTAATTCTTCTTCCTGATGGGAAAATAGAGTGACCTGTGCCTGTCCCAACACCAAGAGCTAGTCTCTCATTGGTTCCCCGTCTTCCCGTTCATCCTCAGGACAAATTGCAACCTGTACGGAACAGGAGGTTAAAGGTGCTGATGCTCCAAGTAGGGAGATTGCTAGTAAAGTGGCTGGAATGGCCAACCCGAGCACAAGGAGATGAGAAATGAGGTGCGTTTTAGAAACCTTTCCCCATCACACGGTGTACCATCTTCTGGGTTTCTCATGCATGTTTTAGATGTAGGAAGATGCCCTTGAACCTGGAGATTTGGGACCCATGCGATGGGTAGAACGCAGTATTACTTTAAAGGGTCTGCGTTTGCTCACCCAACCTCACCAAACCTCTCAGCCCCACGAGTGTCCACCCTTATGTCTCATCCAGCTGTGGGTCTAGATATGGTCAATCCAGGTTGCATCACAGCCCCTGAACGAATTGTGTAAGAATTTCTCTCTCTTTCCCTGTCTTTGTTTCATGGGTTTTTAAAAGTAATTTATTTTTATAATGGGGTTTAGCTGCTTTTCACGGCTGTGTTTAGGCCGCTTTACACCCACTTGACACACTAACAGAGAGATATCAATACATAGGTTTTAAGATTATTACTAGTCAGATATATTCTTGTGCGGTGAATCGGGCGTGTTGAGTCCAGTTCTCTGAGCAAGGAGTAGGTCTTGTCTATTCCATATTGGGTTTATGGAACGGTATCTGAGCTAATTTGAAACTCTTGTTTTATGTATCACCCCACCTCACCTTTCCCGTTAAGCAGCCATAGTGTGTTTTCTGCATGTGTGACTCTGTTCTGTTTTGTAATTCAGTTCAAGTGTAACGGTTTTTACATTCCCTCTATAAGTGACACCTTATGAGAAGTGTCCTTTTCTGTGTGACTTATTTCACTTAGAATCGTCTTACCTAAATCCACTCATCATGCTGCTACTAGCCTTATGACATTGATTTCATGGCTGAGTGATATTCCATTGTACATAAGGACCACAACTTTTTTATCCATTTTTCGCTTTCCTGGGATATTTAAGGTGGAAGGAAGTGGAGGTCCTTGTCAACAGAGCAGCCCTAAACTTTGGGGTGCTTGTGTCTTGCTGATTTTCAATTTTCCCACTTTATCCCCCCATGCGTGGAAGTGCCCTATGCTCTCTAAGCTGTGTTTTTTAGATGTTTCAGGACACACCGTACACTTCTCCAGAGTGGCTGTTGGCAATGTACATCCCGCCCATCAGTGTAGCAAGGCTCCCATTTCTCCATGGCCTGTCCTGCATTTCTGGTTTTGACACTTTTTTCAGCATGGCCCTTTTGACCGATGGGAAGCGAGACTTCTTTGTAGCGCTGATTTGCCTTTCCAGGTTGCTTGGTTGGCCAAAAAGGGCGTATGCGTTTTTTCCTGAATATATTCAGGAAAAAACGCATACGCCCTTTTTGGCCAAGGGCATCATTGTCAACGTTTTGCCGCTTTTCATGTGCTGTAAAGGCGATTCGAATCTACCTCCTGAAATCTGTTTCCTGCAATTCTGCCTTGATTTCAAATCCTCTTCTTTGCCTTCCCTCAATATATTTGTGGACGAGAGTTATCATTTATAACTCTGCAGGTTTGTGAATTGCAGTGCCCTGAAGCTCCATTTTACAAGTCGCTTTTTTGGGAGCCGGCCGCAAAAGCGCAGGATGGCTTCAGGCCCTGTTCTGGTTCCGGGGGGCAGGCTGAGCCTGTGGTTAATTCTTCTTCCTGATGGGAAAATAGAGTGACCTGTGCCTGTCCCAACACCAAGAGCTAGTCTCTCATTGGTTCCCCGTCTTCCCGTTCATCCTCAGGACAAATTGCAACCTGTACGGAACAGGAGGTTAAAGGTGCTGATGCTCCAAGTAGGGAGATTGCTAGTAAAGTGGCTGGAATGGCGAACCCAAGCACAAGGAGATGAGAAATGAGGTGCGTTTTAGAAACCTTTCCCCATCACACGGTGTACCATCTTCTGGGTTTCTCATGCATGTTTTCGATGTAGGAAGATGCCCTTGAACCTGGAGATTTGGGACCCATGCGATGGGTAGCACGCAGTATTACTTTAAAGGGTCTGCGTTTGCTCACCCAACCTCACCAAACCTCTCAGCCCCAAGAGTGTCCACCCTTATGTCTCATCCAGCTGTGGGTCTAGATATGGTCAATCCAGGTTGCATCACAGCCCCTGAACGAATTGTGTAAGAATTTCTCTCTCTTTCCCTGTCTTTGTTTCATGGGTTTTTAAAAGTAATTTATTTTTATAATGGGGTTTAGCTGCTTTTCACGGCTGTGTTTAGGCCGCTTTACACCCACTTGACACACTAACAGAGAGATATCAATACATAGGTTTTAAGATTATTACTAGTCAGATATATTCTTGTGCGGTGAATCGGGCGTGTTGAGTCCAGTTCTCTGAGCAAGGAGTAGGTCTTGTCTATTCCATATTGGGTTTATGGAACGGTATCTGAGCTAATTTGAAACTCTTGTTTTATGTATCACCCCACCTCACCTTTCCCGTTAAGCAGCCATAGTGTGTTTTCTGCATGTGTGACTCTGTTCTGTTTTGTAATTCAGTTCAAGTGTAACGGTTTTTACATTCCCTCTATAAGTGACACCTTATGAGAAGTGTCCTTTTCTGTGTGACTTATTTCACTTAGAATCGTCTTACCTAAATCCACTCATCATGCTGCTACTAGCCTTATGACATTGATTTCATGGCTGAGTGATATTCCATTGTACATAAGGACCACAACTTTTTTATCCATTTTTCGCTTTCCTGGGATATTTAAGGTGGAAGGAAGTGGAGGTCCTTGTCAACAGAGCAGCCCTAAACTTTGGGGTGCTTGTGTCTTGCTGATTTTCAATTTTCCCACTTTATCCCCCCATGCGTGGAAGTGCCCTATGCTCTCTAAGCTGTGTTTTTTAGATGTTTCAGGACACACCGTACACTTCTCCAGAGTGGCTGTTGGCAATGTACATCCCGCCCATCAGTGTAGCAAGGCTCCCATTTCTCCATGGCCTGTCCTGCATTTCTGGTTTTGACACTTTTTTCAGCATGGCCCTTTTGACCGATGGGAAGCGAGACTTCTTTGTAGCGCTGATTTGCCTTTCCAGGTTGCTTGGTTGGCCAAAAAGGGCGTATGCGTTTTTTCCTGAATATATTCAGGAAAAAACGCATACGCCCTTTTTGGCCAAGGGCATCATTGTCAACGTTTTGCCGCTTTTCATGTGCTGTAAAGGCGATTCGAATCTACCTCCTGAAATCTGTTTCCTGCAATTCTGCCTTGATTTCAAATCCTCTTCTTTGCCTTCCCTCAATATATTTGTGGACGAGAGTTATCATTTATAACTCTGCAGGTTTGTGAATTGCAGTGCCCTGAAGCTCCATTTTACAAGTCGCTTTTTTGGGAGCCGGCCGCAAAAGCGCAGGATGGCTTCAGGCCCTGTTCTGGTTCCGGGGGGCAGGCTGAGCCTGTGGTTAATTCTTCTTCCTGATGGGAAAATAGAGTGACCTGTGCCTGTCCCAACACCAAGAGCTAGTCTCTCATTGGTTCCCCGTCTTCCCGTTCATCCTCAGGACAAATTGCAACCTGTACGGAACAGGAGGTTAAAGGTGCTGATGCTCCAAGTAGGGAGATTGCTAGTAAAGTGGCTGGAATGGCCAACCCGAGCACAAGGAGATGAGAAATGAGGTGCGTTTTAGAAACCTTTCCCCATCACACGGTGTACCATCTTCTGGGTTTCTCATGCATGTTTTCGATGTAGGAAGATGCCCTTGAACCTGGAGATTTGGGACCCATGCGATGGGTAGCACGCAGTATTACTTTAAAGGGTCTGCGTTTGCTCACCCAACCTCACCAAACCTCTCAGCCCCAAGAGTGTCCACCCTTATGTCTCATCCAGCTGTGGGTCTAGATATGGTCAATCCAGGTTGCATCACAGCCCCTGAACGAATTGTGTAAGAATTTCTCTCTCTTTCCCTGTCTTTGTTTCATGGGTTTTTAAAAGTAATTTATTTTTATAATGGGGTTTAGCTGCTTTTCACGGCTGTGTTTAGGCCGCTTTACACCCACTTGACACACTAACAGAGAGATATCAATACATAGGTTTTAAGATTATTACTAGTCAGATATATTCTTGTGCGGTGAATCGGGCGTGTTGAGTCCAGTTCTCTGAGCAAGGAGTAGGTCTTGTCTATTCCATATTGGGTTTATGGAACGGTATCTGAGCTAATTTGAAACTCTTGTTTTATGTATCACCCCACCTCACCTTTCCCGTTAAGCAGCCATAGTGTGTTTTCTGCATGTGTGACTCTGTTCTGTTTTGTAATTCAGTTCAAGTGTAACGGTTTTTACATTCCCTCTATAAGTGACACCTTATGAGAAGTGTCCTTTTCTGTGTGACTTATTTCACTTAGAATCGTCTTACCTAAATCCACTCATCATGCTGCAACTAGCCTTATGACATTGATTTCATGGCTGAGTGATATTCCATTGTACATAAGGACCACAACTTTTTTATCCATTTTTCGCTTTCCTGGGATATTTAAGGTGGAAGGAAGTGGAGGTCCTTGTCAACAGAGCAGCCCTAAACTTTGGGGTGCTTGTGTCTTGCTGATTTTCAATTTTCCCACTTTATCCCCCCATGCGTGGAAGTGCCCTATGCTCTCTAAGCTGTGTTTTTTAGATGTTTCAGGACACACCGTACACTTCTCCAGAGTGGCTGTTGGCAATGTACATCCCGCCCATCAGTGTAGCAAGGCTCCCATTTCTCCATGGCCTGTCCTGCATTTCTGGTTTTGACACTTTTTTCAGCATGGCCCTTTTGACCGATGGGAAGCGAGACTTCTTTGTAGCGCTGATTTGCCTTTCCAGGTTGCTTGGTTGGCCAAAAAGGGCGTATGCGTTTTTTCCTGAATATATTCAGGAAAAAACGCATACGCCCTTTTTGGCCAAGGGCATCATTGTCAACGTTTTGCCGCTTTTCATGTGCTGTAAAGGCGATTCGAATCTACCTCCTGAAATCTGTTTCCTGCAATTCTGCCTTGATTTCAAATCCTCTTCTTTGCCTTCCCTCAATATATTTGTGGACGAGAGTTATCATTTATAACTCTGCAGGTTTGTGAATTGCAGTGCCCTGAAGCTCCATTTTACAAGTCGCTTTTTTGGGAGCCGGCCGCAAAAGCGCAGGATGGCTTCAGGCCCTGTTCTGGTTCCGGGGGGCAGGCTGAGCCTGTGGTTAATTCTTCTTCCTGATGGGAAAATAGAGTGACCTGTGCCTGTCCCAACACCAAGAGCTAGTCTCTCATTGGTTCCCCGTCTTCCCGTTCATCCTCAGGACAAATTGCAACCTGTACGGAACAGGAGGTTAAAGGTGCTGATGCTCCAAGTAGGGAGATTGCTAGTAAAGTGGCTGGAATGGCCAACCCGAGCACAAGGAGATGAGAAATGAGGTGCGTTTTAGAAACCTTTCCCCATCACACGGTGTACCATCTTCTGGGTTTCTCATGCATGTTTTCGATGTAGGAAGATGCCCTTGAACCTGGAGATTTGGGACCCATGCGATGGGTAGCACGCAGTATTACTTTAAAGGGTCTGCGTTTGCTCACCCAACCTCACCAAACCTCTCAGCCCCACGAGTGTCCACCCTTATGTCTCATCCAGCTGTGGGTCTTGATATGGTCAATCCAGGTTGCATCACAGCCCCTGAACGAATTGTGTAAGAATTTCTCTCTCTTTCCCTGTCTTTGTTTCATGGGTTTTTAAAAGTAATTTATTTTTATAATGGGGTTTAGCTGCTTTTCACGGCTGTGTTTAGGCCGCTTTACACCCACTTGACACACTAACAGAGAGATATCAATACATAGGTTTTAAGATTATTACTAGTCAGATATATTCTTGTGCGGTGAATCGGGCGTGTTGAGTCCAGTTCTCTGAGCAAGGAGTAGGTCTTGTCTATTCCATATTGGGTTTATGGAACGGTATCTGAGCTAATTTGAAACTCTTGTTTTATGTATCACCCCACCTCACCTTTCCCGTTAAGCAGCCATAGTGTGTTTTCTGCATGTGTGACTCTGTTCTGTTTTGTAATTCAGTTCAAGTGTAACGGTTTTTACATTCCCTCTATAAGTGACACCTTATGAGAAGTGTCCTTTTCTGTGTGACTTATTTCACTTAGAATCGTCTTACCTAAATCCACTCATCATGCTGCTACTAGCCTTATGACATTGATTTCATGGCTGAGTGATATTCCATTGTACATAAGGACCACAACTTTTTTATCCATTTTTCGCTTTCCTGGGATATTTAAGGTGGAAGGAAGTGGAGGTCCTTGTCAACAGAGCAGCCCTAAACTTTGGGGTGCTTGTGTCTTGCTGATTTTCAATTTTCCCACTTTATCCCCCCATGCGTGGAAGTGCCCTATGCTCTCTAAGCTGTGTTTTTTAGATGTTTCAGGACACACCGTACACTTCTCCAGAGTGGCTGTTGGCAATGTACATCCCGCCCATCAGTGTAGCAAGGCTCCCATTTCTCCATGGCCTGTCCTGCATTTCTGGTTTTGACACTTTTTTCAGCATGGCCCTTTTGACCGATGGGAAGCGAGACTTCTTTGTAGCGCTGATTTGCCTTTCCAGGTTGCTTGGTTGGCCAAAAAGGGCGTATGCGTTTTTTCCTGAATATATTCAGGAAAAAACGCATACGCCCTTTTTGGCCAAGGGCATCATTGTCAACGTTTTGCCGCTTTTCATGTGCTGTAAAGGCGATTCGAATCTACCTCCTGAAATCTGTTTCCTGCAATTCTGCCTTGATTTCAAATCCTCTTCTTTGCCTTCCCTCAATATATTTGTGGACGAGAGTTATCATTTATAACTCTGCAGGTTTGTGAATTGCAGTGCCCTGAAGCTCCATTTTACAAGTCGCTTTTTTGGGAGCCGGCCGCAAAAGCGCAGGATGGCTTCAGGCCCTGTTCTGGTTCCGGGGGGCAGGCTGAGCCTGTGGTTAATTCTTCTTCCTGATGGGAAAATAGAGTGACCTGTGCCTGTCCCAACACCAAGAGCTAGTCTCTCATTGGTTCCCCGTCTTCCCGTTCATCCTCAGGACAAATTGCAACCTGTACGGAACAGGAGGTTAAAGGTGCTGATGCTCCAAGTAGGGAGATTGCTAGTAAAGTGGCTGGAATGGCGAACCCAAGCACAAGGAGATGAGAAATGAGGTGCGTTTTAGAAACCTTTCCCCATCACACGGTGTACCATCTTCTGGGTTTCTCATGCATGTTTTCGATGTAGGAAGATGCCCTTGAACCTGGAGATTTGGGACCCATGCGATGGGTAGCACGCAGTATTACTTTAAAGGGTCTGCGTTTGCTCACCCAACCTCACCAAACCTCTCAGCCCCAAGAGTGTCCACCCTTATGTCTCATCCAGCTGTGGGTCTAGATATGGTCAATCCAGGTTGCATCACAGCCCCTGAACGAATTGTGTAAGAATTTCTCTCTCTTTCCCTGTCTTTGTTTCATGGGTTTTTAAAAGTAATTTATTTTTATAATGGGGTTTAGCTGCTTTTCACGGCTGTGTTTAGGCCGCTTTACACCCACTTGACACACTAACAGAGAGATATCAATACATAGGTTTTAAGATTATTACTAGTCAGATATATTCTTGTGCGGTGAATCGGGCGTGTTGAGTCCAGTTCTCTGAGCAAGGAGTAGGTCTTGTCTATTCCATATTGGGTTTATGGAACGGTATCTGAGCTAATTTGAAACTCTTGTTTTATGTATCACCCCACCTCACCTTTCCCGTTAAGCAGCCATAGTGTGTTTTCTGCATGTGTGACTCTGTTCTGTTTTGTAATTCAGTTCAAGTGTAACGGTTTTTACATTCCCTCTATAAGTGACACCTTATGAGAAGTGTCCTTTTCTGTGTGACTTATTTCACTTAGAATCGTCTTACCTAAATCCACTCATCATGCTGCTACTAGCCTTATGACATTGATTTCATGGCTGAGTGATATTCCATTGTACATAAGGACCACAACTTTTTTATCCATTTTTCGCTTTCCTGGGATATTTAAGGTGGAAGGAAGTGGAGGTCCTTGTCAACAGAGCAGCCCTAAACTTTGGGGTGCTTGTGTCTTGCTGATTTTCAATTTTCCCACTTTATCCCCCCATGCGTGGAAGTGCCCTATGCTCTCTAAGCTGTGTTTTTTAGATGTTTCAGGACACACCGTACACTTCTCCAGAGTGGCTGTTGGCAATGTACATCCCGCCCATCAGTGTAGCAAGGCTCCCATTTCTCCATGGCCTGTCCTGCATTTCTGGTTTTGACACTTTTTTCAGCATGGCCCTTTTGACCGATGGGAAGCGAGACTTCTTTGTAGCGCTGATTTGCCTTTCCAGGTTGCTTGGTTGGCCAAAAAGGGCGTATGCGTTTTTTCCTGAATATATTCAGGAAAAAACGCATACGCCCTTTTTGGCCAAGGGCATCATTGTCAACGTTTTGCCGCTTTTCATGTGCTGTAAAGGCGATTCGAATCTACCTCCTGAAATCTGTTTCCTGCAATTCTGCCTTGATTTCAAATCCTCTTCTTTGCCTTCCCTCAATATATTTGTGGACGAGAGTTATCATTTATAACTCTGCAGGTTTGTGAATTGCAGTGCCCTGAAGCTCCATTTTACAAGTCGCTTTTTTGGGAGCCGGCCGCAAAAGCGCAGGATGGCTTCAGGCCCTGTTCTGGTTCCGGGGGGCAGGCTGAGCCTGTGGTTAATTCTTCTTCCTGATGGGAAAATAGAGTGACCTGTGCCTGTCCCAACACCAAGAGCTAGTCTCTCATTGGTTCCCCGTCTTCCCGTTCATCCTCAGGACAAATTGCAACCTGTACGGAACAGGAGGTTAAAGGTGCTGATGCTCCAAGTAGGGAGATTGCTTGTAAAGTGGCTGGAATGGCGAACCCGAGCACAAGGAGATGAGAAATGAGGTGCGTTTTAGAAACCTTTCCCCATCACACGGTGTACCATTTTCTGGGTTTCTCATGCATGTTTTCGATGTAGGAAGATGCCCTTGAACCTGGAGATTTGGGACCCATGCGATGGGTAGCACGCAGTATTACTTTAAAGGGTCTGCGTTTGCTCACCCAACCTCACCAAACCTCTCAGCCCCAAGAGTGTCCACCCTTATGTCTCATCCAGCTGTGGGTCTAGATATGGTCAATCCAGGTTGCATCACAGCCCCTGAACGAATTGTGTAAGAATTTCTCTCCCTTTCCCTGTCTTTGTTTCATGGGTTTTTAAAAGTAATTTATTTTTATAATGGGGTTTAGCTGCTTTTCACGGCTGTGTTTAGGCCGCTTTACACCCACTTGACACACTAACAGAGAGATATCAATACATAGGTTTTAAGATTATTACTAGTCAGATATATTCTTGTGCGGTGAATCGGGCGTGTTGAGTCCAGTTCTCTGAGCAAGGAGTAGGTCTTGTCTATTACATATTGGGTTTATGGAACGGTATCTGAGCTAATTTGAAACTCTTGTTTTATGTATCACCCCACCTCACCTTTCCCGTTAAGCAGCCATAGTGTGTTTTCTGCATGTGTGACTCTGTTCTGTTTTGTAATTCAGTTCAAGTGTAACGGTTTTTACATTCCCTCTATAAGTGACACCTTATGAGAAGTGTCCTTTTCTGTGTGACTTATTTCACTTAGAATCGTCTTACCTAAATCCACTCATCATGCTGCTACTAGCCTTATGACATTGATTTCATGGCTGAGTGATATTCCATTGTACATAAGGACCACAACTTTTTTATCCAGTTTTCGCTTTCCTGGGATATTTAAGGTGGAAGGAAGTGGAGGTCCTTGTCAACAGAGCAGCCCTAAACTTTGGGGTGCTTGTGTCTTGCTGATTTTCAATTTTCCCGCTTTATCCCCCCATGCGTGGAAGTGCCCTATGCTCTCTAAGCTGTGTTTTTTAGATGTTTCAGGACACACCGTACACTTCTCCAGAGTGGCTGTTGGCAATGTACATCCCGCCCATCAGTGTAGCAAGGCTCCCATTTCTCCATGGCCTGTCCTGCATTTCTGGTTTTGACACTTTTTTCAGCATGGCCCTTTTGACCGATGGGAAGCGAGACTTCTTTGTAGCGCTGATTTGCCTTTCCAGGTTGCTTGGTTGGCCAAAAAGGGCGTATGCGTTTTTTCCTGAATATATTCAGGAAAAAACGCATACGCCCTTTTTGGCCAAGGGCATCATTGTCAACGTTTTGCCGCTTTTCATGTGCTTTAAAGGCGATTCGAATCTACCTCCTGAAATCTGTTTCCTGCAATTCTGCCTTGATTTCAAATCCTCTTCTTTGCCTTCCCTCAATATATTTGTGGACGAGAGTTATCATTTATAACTCTGCAGGTTTGTGAATTGCAGTGCCCTGAAGCTCCATTTTACAAGTCGCTTTTTTGGGAGCCGGCCGCAAAAGCGCAGGATGGCTTCAGGCCCTGTTCTGGTTCCGGGGGGCAGGCTGAGCCTGTGGTTAATTCTTCTTCCTGATGGGAAAATAGAGTGACCTGTGCCTGTCCCAACACCAAGAGCTAGTCTCTCATTGGTTCCCCGTCTTCCCGTTCATCCTCAGGACAAATTGCAACCTGTACGGAACAGGAGGTTAAAGGTGCTGATGCTCCAAGTAGGGAGATTGCTAGTAAAGTGGCTGGAATGGCGAATCCGAGCACAAGGAGATGAGAAATGAGGTGCGTTTTAGAAACCTTTCCCCATCACACGGTGTACCATCTTCTGGGTTTCTCATGCATGTTTTCGATGTAGGAAGATGCCCTTGAACCTGGAGATTTGGGACCCATGCGATGGGTAGCACGCAGTATTACTTTAAAGGGTCTGCGTTTGCTCACCCAACCTCACCAAACCTCTCAGCCCCAAGAGTGTCCACCCTTATGTCTCATCCAGCTGTGGGTCTAGATATGGTCAATCCAGGTTGCATCACAGCCCCTGAACGAATTGTGTAAGAATTTCTCTCTCTTTCCCTGTCTTTGTTTCATGGGTTTTTAAAAGTAATTTATTTTTATAATGGGGTTTAGCTGCTTTTCACGGCTGTGTTTAGGCCGCTTTACACCCACTTGACACACTAACAGAGAGATATCAATACATAGGTTTTAAGATTATTACTAGTCAGATATATTCTTGTGCGGTGAATCGGGCGTGTTGAGTCCAGTTCTCTGAGCAAGGAGTAGGTCTTGTCTATTACATATTGGGTTTATGGAACGGTATCTGAGCTAATTTGAAACTCTTGTTTTATGTATCACCCCACCTCACCTTTCCCGTTAAGCAGCCATAGTGTGTTTTCTGCATGTGTGACTCTGTTCTGTTTTGTAATTCAGTTCAAGTGTAACGGTTTTTACATTCCCTCTATAAGTGACACCTTATGAGAAGTGTCCTTTTCTGTGTGACTTATTTCACTTAGAATCGTCTTACCTAAATCCACTCATCATGCTGCTACTAGCCTTATGACATTGATTTCATGGCTGAGTGATATTCCATTGTACATAAGGACCACAACTTTTTTATCCATTTTTCGCTTTCCTGGGATATTTAAGGTGGAAGGAAGTGGAGGTCCTTGTCAACAGAGCAGCCCTAAACTTTGGGGTGCTTGTGTCTTGCTGATTTTCAATTTTCCCACTTTATCCCCCCATGCGTGGAAGTGCCCTATGCTCTCTAAGCTGTGTTTTTTAGATGCTTCAGGACACACCGTACACTTCTCCAGAGTGGCTGTTGGCAATTTACATCCCGCCCATCAGTGTAGCAAGGCTCCCATTTCTCCATGGCCTGTCCTGCATTTCTGGTTTTGACACTTTTTTCAGCATGGCCCTTTTGACCGATGGGAAGCGAGACTTCTTTGTAGCGCTGATTTGCCTTTCCAGGTTGCTTGGTTGGCCAAAAAGGGCGTATGCGTTTTTTCCTGAATATATTCAGGAAAAAACGCATACGCCCTTTTTGGCCAAGGGCATCATTGTCAACGTTTTGCCGCTTTTCATGTGCTTTAAAGGCGATTCGAATCTACCTCCTGAAATCTGTTTCCTGCAATTCTGCCTTGATTTCAAATCCTCTTCTTTGCCTTCCCTCAATATATTTGTGGACGAGAGTTATCATTTATAACTCTGCAGGTTTGTGAATTGAAGTGCCCTGAAGCTCCATTTTACAAGTCGCTTTTTTGGGAGCCGGCCGCAAAAGCGCAGGATGGCTTCAGGCCCTGTTCTGGTTCCGGGGGGCAGGCTGAGCCTGTGGTTAATTCTTCTTCCTGATGGGAAAATAGAGTGACCTGTGCCTGTCCCAACACCAAGAGCTAGTCTCTCATTGGTTCCCCGTCTTCCCGTTCATCCTCAGGACAAATTGCAACCTGTACGGAACAGGAGGTTAAAGGTGCTGATGCTCCAAGTAGGGAGATTGCTAGTAAAGTGGCTGGAATGGCGAACCCGAGCACAAGGAGATGAGAAATGAGGTGCGTTTTAGAAACCTTTCCCCATCACACGGTGTACCATCTTCTGGGTTTCTCATGCATGTTTTCGATGTAGGAAGATGCCCTTGAACCTGGAGATTTGGGACCCATGCGATGGGTAGCACGCAGTATTACTTTAAAGGGTCTGCGTTTGCTCACCCAACCTCACCAAACCTCTCAGCCCCAAGAGTGTCCACCCTTATGTCTCATCCAGCTGTGGGTCTAGATATGGTCAATCCAGGTTGCATCACAGCCCCTGAACGAATTGTGTAAGAATTTCTCTCTCTTTCCCTGTCTTTGTTTCATGGGTTTTTAAAAGTAATTTATTTTTATAATGGGGTTTAGCTGCTTTTCACGGCTGTGTTTAGGCCGCTTTACACCCACTTGACACACTAACAGAGAGATATCAATACATAGGTTTTAAGATTATTACTAGTCAGATATATTCTTGTGCGGTGAATCGGGCGTGTTGAGTCCAGTTCTCTGAGCAAGGAGTAGGTCTTGTCTATTCCATATTGGGTTTATGGAACGGTATCTGAGCTAATTTGAAACTCTTGTTTTATGTATCACCCCACCTCACCTTTCCCGTTAAGCAGCCATAGTGTGTTTTCTGCATGTGTGACTCTGTTCTGTTTTGTAATTCAGTTCAAGTGTAACGGTTTTTACATTCCCTCTATAAGTGACTGACACCTTATGAGAAGGGTCCTTTTCTGTGTGACTTATTTCACTTAGAATCGTCTTACCTAAATCCACTCATCATGCTGCTACTAGCCTTATGACATTGATTTCATGGCTGAGTGATATTCCATTGTACATAAGGACCACAACTTTTTTATCCATTTTTCGCTTTCCTGGGATATTTAAGGTGGAAGGAAGTGGAGGTCCTTGTCAACAGAGCAGCCCTAAACTTTGGGGTGCTTGTGTCTTGCTGATTTTCAATTTTCCCACTTTATCGCCCCATGCGTGGAAGTGCCCTATGCTCTCTAAGCTGTGTTTTTTAGATGTTTCAGGACACACCGTACACTTCTCCAGAGTGGCTGTTGGCAATTTACATCCCGCCCATCAGTGTAGCAAGGCTCCCATTTCTCCATGGCCTGTCCTGCATTTCTGGTTTTGACACTTTTTTCAGCATGGCCCTTTTGACCGATGGGAAGCGAGACTTCTTTGTAGCGCTGATTTGCCTTTCCAGGTTGCTTGGTTGGCCAAAAAGGGCGTATGCGTTTTTTCCTGAATATATTCAGGAAAAAACGCATACGCCCTTTTTGGCCAAGGGCATCATTGTCAACGTTTTGCCGCTTTTCATGTGCTTTAAAGGCGATTCGAATCTACCTCCTGAAATCTGTTTCCTGCAATTCTGCCTTGATTTCAAATCCTCTTCTTTGCCTTCCCTCAATATATTTGTGGACGAGAGTTATCATTTGTAACTCTGCAGGTTTGTGAATTGCAGTGCCCTGAAGCTCCATTTTACAAGTCGCTTTTTTGGGAGCCGGCCGCAAAAGCGCAGGATGGCTTCAGGCCCTGTTCTGGTTCCGGGGGGCAGGCTGAGCCTGTGGTTAATTCTTCTTCCTGATGGGAAAATAGAGTGACCTGTGCCTGTCCCAACACTAAGAGCTAGTCTCTCATTGGTTCCCCGTCTTCCCGTTCATCCTCAGGACAAATTGCAACCTGTACGGAACAGGAGGTTAAAGGTGCTGATGCTCCAAGTAGGGAGATTGCTAGTAAAGTGGCTGGAATGGCGAACCCGAGCACAAGGAGATGAGAAATGAGGTGCGTTTTAGAAACCTTTCCCCATCACACGGTGTACCATCTTCTGGGTTTCTCATGCATGTTTTCGATGTAGGAAGATGCCCTTGAACCTGGAGATTTGGGACCCATGCGATGGGTAGCACGCAGTATTACTTTAAAGGGTCTGCGTTTGCTCACCCAACCTCACCAAACCTCTCAGCCCCAAGAGTGTCCACCCTTATGTCTCATCCAGCTGTGGGTCTAGATATGGTCAATCCAGGTTGCATCACAGCCCCTGAACGAATTGTGTAAGAATTTCTCTCTCTTTCCCTGTCTTTGTTTCATGGGTTTTTAAAAGTAATTTATTTTTATAATGGGGTTTAGCTGCTTTTCACGGCTGTGTTTAGGCCGCTTTACACCCACTTGACACACTAACAGAGAGATATCAATACATAGGTTTTAAGATTATTACTAGTCAGATATATTCTTGTGCGGTGAATCGGGCGTGTTGAGTCCAGTTCTCTGAGCAAGGAGTAGGTCTTGTCTATTCCATATTGGGTTTATGGAACGGTATCTGAGCTAATTTGAAACTCTTGTTTTATGTATCACCCCACCTCACCTTTCCCGTTAAGCAGCCATAGTGTGTTTTCTGCATGTGTGACTCTGTTCTGTTTTGTAATTCAGTTCAAGTGTAACGGTTTTTACATTCCCTCTATAAGTGACACCTTATGAGAAGTGTCCTTTTCTGTGTGACTTATTTCACTTAGAATCGTCTTACCTAAATCCACTCATCATGCTGCTACTAGCCTTATGACATTGATTTCATGGCTGAGTGATATTCCATTGTACATAAGGACCACAACTTTTTTATCCATTTTTCGCTTTCCTGGGATATTTAAGGTGGAAGGAAGTGGAGGTCCTTGTCAACAGAGCAGCCCTAAACTTTGGGGTGCTTGTGTCTTGCTGATTTTCAATTTTCCCACTTTATCCCCCCATGCGTGGAAGTGCCCTATGCTCTCTAAGCTGTGTTTTTTAGATGTTTCAGGACACACCGTACACTTCTCCAGAGTGGCTGTTGGCAATTTACATCCCGCCCATCAGTGTAGCAAGGCTCCCATTTCTCCATGGCCTGTCCTGCATTTCTGGTTTTGACACTTTTTTCAGCATGGCCCTTTTGACCGATGGGAAGCGAGACTTCTTTGTAGCGCTGATTTGCCTTTCCAGGTTGCTTGGTTGGCCAAAAAGGGCGTATGCGTTTTTTCCTGAATATATTCAGGAAAAAACGCATACGCCCTTTTTGGCCAAGGGCATCATTGTCAACGTTTTGCCGCTTTTCATGTGCTTTAAAGGCGATTCGAATCTACCTCCTGAAATCTGTTTCCTGCAATTCTGCCTTGATTTCAAATCCTCTTCTTTGCCTTCCCTCAATATATTTGTGGACGAGAGTTATCATTTATAACTCTGCAGGTTTGTGAATTGCAGTGCCCTGAAGCTCCATTTTACAAGTCGCTTTTTTGGGAGCCGGCCGCAAAAGCGCAGGATGGCTTCAGGCCCTGTTCTGTTTCCGGGGGGCAGGCTGAGCCTGTGGTTAATTCTTCTTCCTGATGGGAAAATAGAGTGACCTGTGCCTGTCCCAACACCAAGAGCTAGTCTCTCATTGGTTCCCCGTCTTCCCGTTCATCCTCAGGACAAATTGCAACCTGTACGGAACAGGAGGTTAAAGGTGCTGATGCTCCAAGTAGGGAGATTGCTAGTAAAGTGGCTGGAATGGCGAACCCGAGCACAAGGAGATGAGAAATGAGGTGCGTTTTAGAAACCTTTCCCCATCACACGGTGTACCATCTTCTGGGTTTCTCATGCATGTTTTCGATGTAGGAAGATGCCCTTGAACCTGGAGATTTGGGACCCATGCGATGGGTAGCACGCAGTATTACTTTAAAGGGTCTGCGTTTGCTCACCCAACCTCACCAAACCTCTCAGCCCCAAGAGTGTCCACCCTTATGTCTCATCCAGCTGTGGGTCTAGATATGGTCAATCCAGGTTGCATCACAGCCCCTGAACGAATTGTGTAAGAATTTCTCTCTCTTTCCCTGTCTTTGTTTCATGGGTTTTTAAAAGTAATTTATTTTTATAATGGGGTTTAGCTGCTTTTCACGGCTGTGTTTAGGCCGCTTTACACCCACTTGACACACTAACAGAGAGATATCAATACATAGGTTTTAAGATTATTACTAGTCAGATATATTCTTGTGCGGTGAATCGGGCGTGTTGAGTCCAGTTCTCTGAGCAAGGAGTAGGTCTTGTCTATTACATATTGGGTTTATGGAACGGTATCTGAGCTAATTTGAAACTCTTGTTTTATGTGTCACCCCACCTCACCTTTCCCGTTAAGCAGCCATAGTGTGTTTTCTGCATGTGTGACTCTGTTCTGTTTTGTAATTCAGTTCAAGTGTAACGGTTTTTACATTCCCTCTATAAGTGACACCTAATGAGAAGTGTCCTTTTCTGTGTGACTTATTTCACTTAGAATCGTCTTACCTAAATCCACTCATCATGCTGCTACTAGCCTTATGACATTGATTTCATGGCTGAGTGATATTCCATTGTACATAAGGACCACAACTTTTTTATCCATTTTTCGCTTTCCTGGGATATTTAAGGTGGAAGGAAGTGGAGGTCCTTGTCAACAGAGCAGCCCTAAACTTTGGGGTGCTTGTGTCTTGCTGATTTTCAATTTTCCCACTTTATCCCCCCATGCGTGGAAGTGCCCTACGCTCTCTAAGCTGTGTTTTTTAGATGTTTCAGGACACACCGTACACTTCTCCAGAGTGGCTGTTGGCAATTTACATCCCGCCCATCAGTGTACAAGGCTCCCATTTCTCCATGGCCTGTCCTGCATTTCTGGTTTTGACACTTTTTTCAGCATGGCCCTTTTGACCGATGGGAAGCGAGACTTCTTTGTAGCGCTGATTTGCCTTTCCAGGTTGCTTGGTTGGCCAAAAAGGGCGTATGCGTTTTTTCCTGAATATATTCAGGAAAAAACGCATACGCCCTTTTTGGCCAAGGGCATCATTGTCAACGTTTTGCCGCTTTTCATGTGCTTTAAAGGCGATTCGAATCTACCTCCTGAAATCTGTTTACTGCAATTCTGCCTTGATTTCAAATCCTCTTCTTTGCCTTCCCTCAATATATTTGTGGACGAGAGTTATCATTTATAACTCTGCAGGTTTGTGAATTGCAGTGCCCTGAAGCTCCATTTTACAAGTCGCTTTTTTGGGAGCCGGCCGCAAAAGCGCAGGATGGCTTCAGGCCCTGTTCTGGTTCCGGGGGGCAGGCTGAGCCTGTGGTTAATTCTTCTTCCTGATGGGAAAATAGAGTGACCTGTGCCTGTCCCAACACCAAGAGCTAGTCTCTCATTGGTTCCCCGTCTTCCCGTTCATCCTCAGGACAAATTGCAACCTGTACGGAACAGGAGGTTAAAGGTGCTGATGCTCCAAGTAGGGAGATTGCTTGTAAAGTGGCTGGAATGGCGAACCCGAGCACAAGGAGATGAGAAATGAGGTGCGTTTTAGAAACCTTTCCCCATCACACGGTGTACCATTTTCTGGGTTTCTCATGCATGTTTTCGATGTAGGAAGATGCCCTTGAACCTGGAGATTTGGGACCCATGCGATGGGTAGCACGCAGTATTACTTTAAAGGGTCTGCGTTTGCTCACCCAACCTCACCAAACCTCTCAGCCCCAAGAGTGTCCACCCTTATGTCTCATCCAGCTGTGGGTCTAGATATGGTCAATCCAGGTTGCATCACAGCCCCTGAACGAATTGTGTAAGAATTTCTCTCCCTTTCCCTGTCTTTGTTTCATGGGTTTTTAAAAGTAATTTATTTTTATAATGGGGTTTAGCTGCTTTTCACGGCTGTGTTTAGGCCGCTTTACACCCACTTGACACACTAACAGAGAGATATCAATACATAGGTTTTAAGATTATTACTAGTCAGATATATTCTTGTGCGGTGAATCGGGCGTGTTGAGTCCAGTTCTCTGAGCAAGGAGTAGGTCTTGTCTATTACATATTGGGTTTATGGAACGGTATCTGAGCTAATTTGAAACTCTTGTTTTATGTATCACCCCACCTCACCTTTCCCGTTAAGCAGCCATAGTGTGTTTTCTGCATGTGTGACTCTGTTCTGTTTTGTAATTCAGTTCAAGTGTAACGGTTTTTACATTCCCTCTATAAGTGACACCTTATGAGAAGTGTCCTTTTCTGTGTGACTTATTTCACTTAGAATCGTCTTACCTAAATCCACTCATCATGCTGCTACTAGCCTTATGACATTGATTTCATGGCTGAGTGATATTCCATTGTACATAAGGACCACAACTTTTTTATCCAGTTTTCGCTTTCCTGGGATATTTAAGGTGGAAGGAAGTGGAGGTCCTTGTCAACAGAGCAGCCCTAAACTTTGGGGTGCTTGTGTCTTGCTGATTTTCAATTTTCCCGCTTTATCCCCCCATGCGTGGAAGTGCCCTATGCTCTCTAAGCTGTGTTTTTTAGATGTTTCAGGACACACCGTACACTTCTCCAGAGTGGCTGTTGGCAATTTACATCCCGCCCATCAGTGTAGCAAGGCTCCCATTTCTCCATGGCCTGTCCTGCATTTCTGGTTTTGACACTTTTTTCAGCATGGCCCTTTTGACCGATGGGAAGCGAGACTTCTTTGTAGCGCTGATTTGCCTTTCCAGGTTGCTTGGTTGGCCAAAAAGGGCGTATGCGTTTTTTCCTGAATATATTCAGGAAAAAACGCATACGCCCTTTTTGGCCAAGGGCATCATTGTCAACGTTTTGCCGCTTTTCATGTGCTTTAAAGGCGATTCGAATCTACCTCCTGAAATCTGTTTCCTGCAATTCTGCCTTGATTTCAAATCCTCTTCTTTGCCTTCCCTCAATATATTTGTGGACGAGAGTTATCATTTATAACTCTGCAGGTTTGTGAATTGCAGTGCCCTGAAGCTCCATTTTACAAGTCGCTTTTTTGGGAGCCGGCCGCAAAAGCGCAGGATGGCTTCAGGCCCTGTTCTGGTTCCGGGGGGCAGGCTGAGCCTGTGGTTAATTCTTCTTCCTGATGGGAAAATAGAGTGACCTGTGCCTGTCCCAACACCAAGAGCTAGTCTCTCATTGGTTCCCCGTCTTCCCGTTCATCCTCAGGACAAATTGCAACCTGTACGGAACAGGAGGTTAAAGGTGCTGATGCTCCAAGTAGGGAGATTGCTAGTAAAGTGGCTGGAATGGCGAATCCGAGCACAAGGAGATGAGAAATGAGGTGCGTTTTAGAAACCTTTCCCCATCACACGGTGTACCATCTTCTGGGTTTCTCATGCATGTTTTCGATGTAGGAAGATGCCCTTGAACCTGGAGATTTGGGACCCATGCGATGGGTAGCACGCAGTATTACTTTAAAGGGTCTGCGTTTGCTCACCCAACCTCACCAAACCTCTCAGCCCCAAGAGTGTCCACCCTTATGTCTCATCCAGCTGTGGGTCTAGATATGGTCAATCCAGGTTGCATCACAGCCCCTGAACGAATTGTGTAAGAATTTCTCTCTCTTTCCCTGTCTTTGTTTCATGGGTTTTTAAAAGTAATTTATTTTTATAATGGGGTTTAGCTGCTTTTCACGGCTGTGTTTAGGCCGCTTTACACCCACTTGACACACTAACAGAGAGATATCAATACATAGGTTTTAAGATTATTACTAGTCAGATATATTCTTGTGCGGTGAATCGGGCGTGTTGAGTCCAGTTCTCTGAGCAAGGAGTAGGTCTTGTCTATTACATATTGGGTTTATGGAACGGTATCTGAGCTAATTTGAAACTCTTGTTTTATGTATCACCCCACCTCACCTTTCCCGTTAAGCAGCCATAGTGTGTTTTCTGCATGTGTGACTCTGTTCTGTTTTGTAATTCAGTTCAAGTGTAACGGTTTTTACATTCCCTCTATAAGTGACACCTTATGAGAAGTGTCCTTTTCTGTGTGACTTATTTCACTTAGAATCGTCTTACCTAAATCCACTCATCATGCTGCTACTAGCCTTATGACATTGATTTCATGGCTGAGTGATATTCCATTGTACATAAGGACCACAACTTTTTTATCCATTTTTCGCTTTCCTGGGATATTTAAGGTGGAAGGAAGTGGAGGTCCTTGTCAACAGAGCAGCCCTAAACTTTGGGGTGCTTGTGTCTTGCTGATTTTCAATTTTCCCACTTTATCCCCCCATGCGTGGAAG